>NC_079912.1:20257620-20270555 GCF_024868665.1 Triplophysa rosa | reverse complement strand
GTTTCGTGTGTGTAGTGAGTCCTCGTTCTGTGTTTTGTTTCTTTGTTTTATAAAATCTCTGTTAACCCCTTCATTGCCACTGCCTGCACTTGGGTTCTTCCAGCCACACTATCGTGACATGTAATAATTACATATTTATATTATTATTATTATTATTCCTATTGTATTCGTGTTGCTTGTGTGTGATTGCCTTTGGACATTGTGAAGCACTTTGGTCAACCATAGTTGCTTTTAAATGTCCTATATAAATGAACTTGAACTTGTAGTTTCTAAACTAAATGAGTTCAAAAGCTTGATGACTCTCTGTGTTTTGTTTTTGTGCTCCCAGATCTGCAGAAGAATTCTCTCACAACATCCAACCTATTTCTGATTTGATTTTAATGGTGATCCAAAACACAGAAAGAAACTTAGTGTTCGAAAGGAACTAGAAGTTTTACAAGTGGGGGCTTTCGTCCTGTTTACTCATCGGTAATCCGGTGAAATTTTGATAATTCTGTGTTTTGAAGACCGCGCTAGACTGAAAGACGTTCTACGGGTATCCATCAGTATCACACAGGTAAGAGTTTTTTATAACCTTCCTTTGACATACTGTTGATGGCAGTTTCCGCACGTTCGTGATGGGTTTCTGCAGATGTGTGTGACACTCCGTGATGTTAACCGAGGGCCAGGTTTCGTCCTTGTAGTCAAGAGGCACATGACGCTCGCATTTTGATATATTAACTATATTACATACTTGTAATAAGTAACGAAAAAAAAAAGAGTTGGATTTTGTGGGGGGAGTTTTCGTCTTTTACTTTCCTTTTCTAACATTTGCTTTGTTTATTCGTTGAGTATGGGACAAGAAATATCTAGACCACTACCATCTGAAACGCCGATAGATTTTATATTCAGAAATAACAAGGGTTATTGGACACAACCATTTGTTGATAATTTGGCTGGATGGTCTGAAAGCGCTGACGAATATCCTAGATTCGGTTCTTTTAAAAATGATGATATGGAGTTAATGAAATCCATGGTTAAGGCTGGATGGGGTGATCCCCAATGGGATTATAAATATATGTGCGAATTGTGTGAAATTTGGAAAAAAAAGAAAAAAAATATGGAACCAAGGTCCCGAGCGTGTTAATAAATCGAACAAAATATCGATCGATGCGCCGTCAACCATAAAGACACCTCCACCTTATGATACAGCAGTTATTTCTGTCCAAACTCATGCTCAGACCAGCTCAAATTTGTATCCCTCATTGCTTTCTTATTCACAACCTCCCCCTCCCGAGTTAAACAAAGAAACTTTCCACGCTGCAGCTCAGCCATCAATGGCATGGGTCCAAGAGGAACCTAGAATTATTATTAAGCCAGCAACAATGACAGACATAAATACTATATGTAAAAACCTCTTGAGCAGGTTAAGCATTTTTCTAGATGTCCGTGCTCATGTCTGTAGACATCTGACCCATGCCACAAATACCAAGCTAAATAAGGGCGAATCCGTTTCTGCTTTTGTTTCTCATTTTAAACGTGTGGGGGAAGAAGACGCTCGTATTCCAGTAGGAGGTGAAATGTCCTCACTGTTTATAAATACGTGCTTAAATAATATGAATCCTGATTTGGCACATTTGGTTCGTGTAACGACTGCAATTTTAATGCAACAAACTGTTGAAGATTTTTGCAAACGCATTCGTGAGTTAGATGCATCTGGTAGTTTCACTTCTTTTCTGTTTAAGCCGAAACAGGAAGTTATGCTGGCAGCTTCTCAACAGCAAATGGCTGCAGTGTCGGTGCGTACCAGAGGGAACCAAAGGGGCGGACCTCAATATAATCGGGGCCCGCCTCGGGGAGGTCTTAAAAGGTCCGGGGTGTGTCGTTATTGTGGTAAGCCAGGCCACTGGGAGAGAGAGTGTAGACTGAAACAGGAACATGACATCGGACGTCTGCCTCGAGCACCACAGATAAACCGTACTCAAGCACCACTATATGGCAGTGGTTCTGCTGATCAATATCAGGTGTCTTGGGTGAACAAAACAATTCAAAACATGTTTAGGGGTGCCCACAGAGCGATTTCAGTCCAGATGCACAGTCAATGATTTGTTTTTCTTTTAGCAATCGCACGGATGAACTACCCATTGTAAATTTAGAAGTTAATGGGGTAGATTACTCATTTTTAATCGACACTAGTGCTACGTGTTCATCTATTTCTGCTAAATTTTATGAAGGGCCTATCACAAATCGTACTATGCGCTCTGTTGGGGTTTCAGGGACTGAAGTTATTTGTCACATGACACCTGCCATTGAGGTAAGGACACTTAATCATCTGCCTTTCTTTCACAAATTTGTAATTACTCCAAATTCACCATTGAATCTTTTGGGCAGAGATCTCATGCATAAACTTTGCATTGAGATTGTATTTTCAGACAGCTCTGTTAATTTTTCTTTGCTTTCCGATGTCTCAAATGCAACTGTGGAATTAATGCCACACTTCATGTGTAATGATGAACCACAACAATTTAAACACAACATTGTTGAGGTAAACCCAACGTTGTGGTCACAGTATAAAGATGAATCAGGCCTTGTTGGTATACCCCCTCACAAGGCGAAATTGATCACACAGAAGCCTGTGTACATGAAGCAATACCCATTGTCACCTGATAAGGTTGAGGGTATTCAACCGATAATTTATCATTTTTTGAAACAAGGGGTTATTGTCCCCACTCACTCACCTTACAATATACCAATCAATCAAAATCAGGAAAGCTGATGGATCAAGTTGGCGTTTGACACAAGACTGGAGGGCTACTAATTAATTAATAATTCCTCTGGCCCCGATTGGGCCTGATGTTCCAACTATTCTAAATTCAATACCACACAATCACACCCACTTCGCAGTGGTGGATTTGTGTGCAGCCTTCTTCTCTATCCCCGTCCATGCAGATACTCAGCCTTTGTTTGCATTTACATTTAAAGGTGCGCAGCTGACCTGGATACGCCTTGCTCAGGGTTTTGTTGAAAGCCCAGCCGTCTTCTCCGCTGTGGTGAAACGTGTTTTGGACACCATAACTGACCTGCCGTCCACGGTATGTGTCCTACAGTATACTGATGACATTTTAATCTCCGCTGAAACTGAGGCTGACTTTTTGCAGGCCTCAATTGTTGTCTGAAATGTGCTTGTGAGCTCTGGATTTAAAGCCTCGAATGACAAACTGCAGTGGGTGCAACCCAAAGTCCATTACCTGGGTCACATCATTTCACCGGGCCTTAAGGCAATTTCAGCTGAGAGGGTGCAGCTGATAAAAACTATGCGTACTCCTGCAACTGTGATACAGCTACAAAGTTTTTTGGGGTTGGTGAACTATTGCCGTGCATGGATACCTGACTGTACGTATCATGACAAAGGTCTACGATGTCTCATTCAACATGGCATGGGTCCGAGGGACTCGTTGAACTGGACTTCTGAAGTGGAAGAACATTTTGATGCATTGAAGATTGCTGTCACGTGCGCTCCTGCATTGGGGCTACCAGACTATTCAAGGCCGTTTCACTTGTATGCGGGGGGAGGCTATGGGTGTTGCAATGGGCGTTTTGACCCAAGAGCATGGCAGCAAACCACGCCCTGTTTCTTATTTGTCCAAACAATTAGACCCGATAGTCCATGGAATGCCTGCATGCCTTCGTGCTGTGGCTGCGGAGATGGTAAGAATGGCTGAGAAAATAGTTTTATCACATCCTTTGATTTTATACACCACTCACCAGGTGGGTGTTATTTTGCACAATTTGAAGACACAGCACATGACGGCCCAAAGGAGGTCTGGCTATGAAGCAACGCTGCTAGCCACGGAAAATTTAACCATTAAGCCCACTTCGGTTTCTAGCCCAGCAATTCAGTCGCTGTATGGCTTATCCACATTGATAACTGAAACTGTACCTCATGATTGCATGAATGATATTGAGCGCTCCACTTCGGCCAGGGTCGATCTGAAAGATACGCCCCTGGATGGGGGGAGCACTTATACACTGTAAAAAGTAATGAGTAGAGTTTATTTTCTGGGGTAATCAGTTTCCACAGATTTTCTAAGTAAATTCATTCATAATTTTTAAGTTGATTAAACTTAACAACAACTTTGTATAGTGTAGAGAATTTAGCATAAGCCAAATGGTCGGAGTCATTGAAAGAAGAGCCATCAACCCCCTTTCACTCCCCTTTCTCCTGGTTTATTGATACGATCATCAAAAGACCAGAGTCAAAACCTCTCACTGAGAGTGTTGATAACCTTTTGTTTCTCTGTTGGATATTTTACGACTCCTAAGCTTCAAAGCAGAGGGGAGAAGTCTCTCTGTCTAATCTGAAACTTGGCTAACCAGAGAAACTTCTCTGACAAATAGGAACGTGTGATTCAATTGTCCTTTTCTATAAATATATCTAAATATCTAGGTTATATGTTGTCGCTCTTGCCATTTTTAAATAATCTGTAATTGTTAAATAGGCAAGTTAATTCAGGCTTTGTTTGTATTCGTACCGCCGAATGAATCATGTCTTGATGCACTTCAAACCTTAGCATATTTGATATATAAATGTTTGTCTTTACAATTCATCCTTGCATTTATACATTGTGTGACCATAGAACACTTTCTTTTCATTATGTTATAATTGGAATGATATCTCATAAAGATGCAAATTAGCTTTTGAGTGGACAAAGAACCTCTTCCCTGCTCAACTCTGATTGGTCGATTCAAACTCAGGTGGGCATGCCCTCTCATGAGGTTAAATATCGAGCCTGCTCTGAAAAGCCTCTCTTGTCTCTTCCTCTCTTCTCTTCTGTGCTAAAACTTGTTTCGTGGCGTCTCTTCAGAGACTGCCCTCTCCCCCACACTGGGGGAGAAGAAGGAACAATGGACTCTGCTGCCACGTGGCTAGGCCATGCGGCCGATCACGAGGCCCACAACTTTCGGCAGGACTTGCCTTCTGAAACCTTTTGAACAATTCCATCTCTATACGCGCATACGGATATCGGTTTATTGGTGTTCAGAAATCGCTGCCATGTGCTCTCGCGCTCTCTCGCTCTGTCTCTCTCTCTCTCTCTCATTTGTGTTTCATGTAACGTTATTTGTTTTTTTTATGCGATCGTCATTGTTTTGTTTACCATGTAGAGTAGAGTTTAATAAACAACCATATATATTCATTTGTGATGGGTTTTCTGCATTCATGCTCACAAGCCTGGTCCCTTTTACTGTGTCTCGATTTACGCTACCTTTGCTATAAATCTTGTTTGGTAAAGTCACGTTACTTATGGCCATGAGATAATGTGAAGTATATAATATCATCGAGGCATTTGCTGGACTAATGCATACAAGTATTGTTATGCTTTATATTACTAATCAGAGACCGTAAAATATGTACATTTAATAACGATTATTATACGTATTTTCCTTTGAGCTAAACTAATTCCTTTTTTTATCATAGAATATTTATTGTTGCAAATTGCATTTTACATTTTATATCACAACATACACAGTCCTACCCAGCCCCAACAGAGCAATCCGCAAATAAAAAAATAAAATAAAATAAACGAATATATAAAATATATGTATATGCATGTATACCTCTACTCAATCCACGTCTAATGTTTTCAAGTCATTAAAAAATGTGATAAATTGTTGCCATTTTTCAAAAAACAATTCCCCCCTACCTCTGACATTGTATTGAATTTTTTAAAGTTTTAAAAAGAAGGCCAAATCTCGGAGCCACAATGAAATAGAGGGGGGTTGTGGGGAGGTCCAAGACAACAGTATTCTGCGCCTTGCAAGAAGAGATGCAAAAGCCACAATGTCAGCCTGTCTTCGACTTAATGGCTGACATCGAGAAGAAACGCCAAAGATTGCAATCAAAGGGCAAAAACTAACTCGACCTCTAGGACATCAGAAATTATTTTAAAGAAAGAGTTCCAAAAGTTTTGCAACTTGGGACAGAGTACAAACATATGACTAAGATTACATGGTGAGAGTTTACATTTATCACACTCATCTGAAACATTGGGATATATTTTAGAAAGTTTTTCCTTCGAGAGATGAGCTCTGTGAATCGTTTTAAATTGTATAAAGCTAAATCTAGCTCACTAAGTGGTGGTGCATACGTTGTCTAATACTCTATTCCAGTAGTCGTCCTCAAACTCTAAGCCAAGTTCCTCTTCCCAAGCCCTGATAGTTTTAATGTTTTGAGAATTATCCTCTTACAAGATAATTGCATATATTTTAGAAATAATCCCACCCATTTGAGGATTTAGTTTAAATGCCTCTACCCATGGAGACTTTGTAGGCAGGGAGGGAAACCCAGAGAACAGAGAGGATGCACAGTGCCTAATTTGAAAGTAACGGAAAAGGTGAGAGGGGAGCAGATTAAATGATGAGGATAATTCAGAAAAGTTTGCAAATACATTATTAATAAAAAGATCTTCAAAGCATTTCAGACCTTTCTTTTCCCATAGAGAATATACAGAATCTGAAAAAGGAGGAAGAATGAGATGATTGAGTATAGGAGCCAAGGTTGATGCAGAGGTAAATTTAAAATGACGCCGAAATTGAAAGAAATTTTTGAGAGAATTATCTGTGTGCTGTGAAGTGGACATGGGGAGAGAAGAAAACACCATAGCAAGAAGAGATGTTGAAATACAAGACTTAGCTTCTAAGTTGCACCATGATAAAGAGGAGGCTTTTACCCAGAACACCAATTTCTGAATATTTGCCGCCCAATAATAATACATAAAATTAGGCAAGGAGACTTAGTTGGCTTTTTTGTAGTAAAATTTTGGAAACTCTAGGGGTTTTACCTGCCCATATAAAGGAGGTGATTAATTGGTCTATATTCTTGAAGAAAGATTTGGGCAAAAACAAAGGAATAGTTTGAAAGAGGTAAAGAAATTTAGGGAGAATATTCATTTTTACCGCATTTATCCTGCCTAATGGAGATAATGTGAGAGCTGCCCATCTTGAAAAAGCTGATTTCATGTTTGAAACTAGAGGTGCAAAATTTGCTGACTTTAAGGCAGAATAAGAAAGGGTAACTTTAACACCAAGATACTTAAATTTAGAACTCTCCAAGTGGAAAGGTATGTCATTCTGTTTTAATTCTTGGCCAGATTGATTTATGGGTAAACATTCACTCTTCTGTAAATTCAATTTATACCCAGAAAAAGTGCCGAAATCATCTAATAGACGTATTATCTCAGGAATAGATGCAATTGGATCAGTAACACAGAGTAATAAATCGTCAGCATATAAAGCTAATTTATGTTCGATTCCTTTGCTGGTTATTCCTTGAAGGATGTGTTCTAAACATTATTGAGAGAGGCTCAATAGCTATGGCAAAAAAGTAATGGAGATAGGGGGCATCCTTGGTGTGTACCCCGTGATAAGGTGAAATACTCAGAATTAACACTGTTAGTAGAAACTGAAGCTTGAGGGTCAGCATATAGTAAACGTATCCATGATATCAATCCATCCCCAAAACCGAATCTCTCCAGTACCCCAAATAGATAAATCCACTCTATCCTATCAAATGCCTTTTCTGCATCTAATGAAATGACCACCTCAGGGGAGTCACTGTTTTGTCTTGAATATACAATATCAAAAAGAGTGCGGATGTTAGAAAACGAATACCGTCCTTTAATGAATCCGCTTTGTTCTTCTGAGATAATACTGGGAGTATTGCCTCTAAACTAGAGGCCAAAATTTTGGCTAAAATCTTAACATCAATATTGAGGAGGCTAATAGGTCTGTATGAGCTACATAATGTTGGGTCCTTCCCATCTTTAGGCAATAGAGTTATAGATGCTTGTCTCAATGATGGGGGCAACTTACCTAGCTCTAAAGATTCCTCAAATACAGACAAAAGTAATGGGGCCAATTTGACATGAAATTTCTTATAAAATTCGGATGGCAACCCATCTGGGCCAGGAGATTTCTTAGATTGCAATGAATTCATTGATTTAGTAATCTCCTCTAAGGCAATGGGCTCATCAAGTTTAGGCACCAAAAGAGAATCAACCCTAGGGAAACTGATACACCCAAGAAATTGGTTCATTTCTTCTAAATTGTCAGAAGCTTCAGTTTTATACAGAGAAGAGTAAAATTTATTAAAAGTTGAATTCATCTCTGCAGGATCTGAATTTAATGCGCCATCGGGCTTCGCAATTTGAGTATTAAAACACGAACCGGCTCGGTTGCGAAGTTGATAGGCCAAAAGGCGACCGACCTTATCCCCATATTCATAGTAATTGCCACGTGTGTGTAACAAAAGTCACTCCGCCTCACCTGTGGATAACAAATTGAATTCTGCCTGCAAATTAAGCCTTTGTTTATGTAGTTCAGGAGTCGGGTTAAGATCGTACTGGTTATCTAAACCTTGAATATTTTCAGTTAACTTTCTTATCTCATTCCTCCGTTTTTTATTAACATAAGCGGAATAGGAAATTATCTGTCCTCTTAAAAAAGCCTTCAAAGTTTCCCACAGTAAAGAGAAAGAGATTGAATCGGTCTGGTTAATAAGGACAAAATCATCTATTGAATTAGAAATATATTCACAAAATGTTGAGTCAGATAGAAGTAGAGAATTGAACCGCCAAGGTGGCCTAGAAGTGCGAAATGAAAGTAAAAGAATATCAAGACTTAGAGGAGCATGATCTGAAATAACAATGGGTAGATATTCAGAATTCAGAACTTGAGAAATTAGAGAATTATTGACAAAAAAAAATCTATACGAGAGAAAGATTGATGGACATTCGAGTAGAATGAATATGTTCTTGCTGTAGGATTAAAGTGTCTCCATGGGTCAATGTAACCATTCTGAACCATGAATTCAGAAAAGATATTTGACATGGCAGAGGGAGCCTTCCTAACAGCACTTGATTTATCTAAATCCAGATCAGTAACACAGTTTAGATCTCCCCCAAATATCAAAAGATGTGTGTTCAGAGCTGGGATCTTTGACAACAAGTTCTGAGCAAAGAGAGTATTATCAAAGTTCGGGGCATATACATTTACCAAAACTACTGGTACTTGTGAAATTTTCCCTTTCACAATTACATATCTACCATTAACATCAGAAATAACATTGTCAATAGAAAAGTGCACAGTCTTATTAATCAAAATGGCAACTCCTCTAGACCTGGAATCAAAGTTGGAATGAAAAACGTGTGATATCCAACGAGTTTGAAGCCTGCATTGTATATGTGTTTCCTGGAGGAATATAACGTCAGGTTTTTGTAGTTTCAAATGAGTCAAAACGTTGGCTCTTTTAATGGGACCATTTAGTCCTTTCACATTCCAACTCAAGAATCTTACTGAGTTTTGGTATCGTCCATCAGATTAGGTTAATATATAAGTAGAGAAAAGGCCACACGCAGATGAAAAAAAAAAAGAAGTATATATATATACTGGATAAATTGCTTAACAACATTGGGGAAAAAACACCCATCAACCCTCCCCCCACCCTACCCTGAACATCGCTCCATTTCTTTTCTCCATTCTAAAACAATGGAGGCAGAAGCCAAAACTCAGGAACCTCCGATGCTCAACAAACATATCTATTCGCATTTATCACATGAAGTCACTCCCGAACATATGAAATAACAGAAAACATTCATTTCAGGCAACCCGAAAACATTTGTCTGAATTCACTATCAATTAACAGTACAACTGCTAATAGAACGGTGTTCTTTGCACATTTATCTCTGCATGATACCTAAGAAGTTGAATACCATTCGTTAAACCATCGCTGCGCTTCTTTGGGACAGTCGAATTGAAACTTCTCATCACGTAGGTCAATCAGCAGGCGAGCTGGGAATCTAAGAAAGAATCTCACGTTCTTCTCACGCAGGCTGTTTCTCACAGCTGAAAACGCTGCCCTCCTCATAGCGACGCCAGAGTTGAAATCAGGAAAAATGAATACCTTACGGCTCTGATAGAAGAGTTGGTTCCAGTTCTCTCACCGAACAGCGTTTTCTTTATCGGTAAAGTAGTGAAACCGCACGATCATCACTCTGGGCCTTTGATTCTCCCGGTCAACCGAAGACGCGGGGCCAATACGGTGCGCTCTATCCAGCAGCGGGGGAGTTGAAAATTTTCCCGACCCGAGCACGTCCTGCAAAAATTGTGACATAAACGTAACCGGATCGCTCCCTTCTGATCCTTCGGGGATTCTGAAGACCCGGAGATTGCAACGCCGTGAACGCGATTCCAAGTCCTCCACTTTCTCGGTAAGTTGTTTGTTAGCCGAACTCAACTTTAGCACCGTCTGCTCCAGTGTTACAAGGCGGTCGCTGTAATCGTTCATGTGCTGATCGAGCTCGTCAATATGTCGTCCTTGTGATTCAATGCTCGAATTAAAACTCTCAAAAGACGCAACAACCGGGGCAAGAGCAGAGTCAATGGCAGCTTTCACCTGTTCTGCGATGGAAGATGATAGCTCGGAGATCAGGGCAGCACAGAGATTTTCCAGATCCAGCGGCAGCTTGTCGCCATGACTCTCTGTCACGGTCGCTGACGATTTAAGTTTCCTTTGCCGTTCAGACGCCATAGTTCCATCCAAACTACAATCGTCGAATACGTAATTGAAAAAAGAAACCACCAAGTGTGTTTAGAATTTCAGGCAGCCTGAAGGATATAATTGAACAACAAAATGCTCGGGAGCCCACTTCAAGCGCGTCTTCTCACTCACATGCTCAACCGGAAGTCCCTGAGCTAAACTAATTCCTTGATTGAAATTGATGTTTTAAATAACTCATTTCATGGATATGATCTTCACTAATCACTGATGGTTAATGTTTAAGACGTGTTTGTACCTCTGAGTGCAGATGAGGAAACGTTCGCACTTCAGTCAGAACTGGAGGCTGTGGAGAAGCAGATCCAGGATTTACTTGAGAAGCAGACACGGCTGCGAGAACGTAAAACGGCGCTTGAAACATCCCGAGCTGACGCTCAGAAATCCGCGGTAAGTTTTCATCGCGATTGTAATACTCCTACCACTTCTACTCCGCGTGTTTCTCTGCACAGAGCGCAGGCTTCGAGAACACGATCAGCCCAAATGAACTTCACTCCTGCACCGGCACACCCACGGCGAAAGGCGCGAGCCAGGACTGGAGCAATGACCCAACGGTCTTCGAGATCCCGACCAGGAACCGCTTTGCCGCCCTCTGCGAGACGGAATGCAACGCTGTGGTCATCGGAGACTCAATCATCCGGAACGTACGCGCTTCCTCCACTAAAGGTAAGGTGCGCACTCATTGTTTTCCTGGCACCCGTGTTCTTGATGTCTCTGTGCAGGTACCTGCGATCCTGAAGGACGACGCTAACGTCGGAGCTATCGTGCTGCCCGCGGGGGTGAATGACGTCAGGATGCGGCAGTCGGAGATCCTGAAGAGGGACTTTAGGAGTCTGATCGAGACGGTACGCAACGCATCGCCCACGGCGAGGATCATCGTATCAGGGGAGGATCATCGTACCGCTTCCTACCTACCGACGAGGGAATGAAAAGTTCAGTAGACTATTCGCGCTAAATAAATGGTTGATGTCATGGTGTATTGAACAGAAGCTGCTTTTTGTTAATAATTTTGATCTGTTCTGGGAGCGAACCACCATACCTAATTGTGCTGCCAGATCCTGAAGATGTGAAGTTCTTTGTCTCTGCCTCGCTGTCTTCCATCGGCTACGGTTACCTGTGCTAGCATGTGCACTTTCGCTTTGCCATAGACTCCGCCACGTGTGATCAAAAATGTGTTGAAGACGTTACAAAAACAGTACAATACATGAACACGTATTAAGTTTTGTTCTATGCTGGAACTTAATTACAAAAGCCCTATAAAATTCAAACTCTGATACAATGAGGATGACGTATATCGATCATTATGGGCTTGCAATAATTTTATATCCTATAGGTTGTTATTTAAGATAATTTGTTGTTGGNTTGTGAGAAAGACAAGAATCAGAACATACGTTTGCGTGCGTGTGCGCATGTGTGTGTATGTATATATATATATATATATATACTGTATATATATATATATATATATATAGTTGTATTCACTATGGAATGTATTATTTTTAATAACACCTTTGGCACCATATTTGGTAAACAGGCCTTTAGTAAGACTCACTCTATGCTCTAAAGTACAGTGTACTTAAATTGTTTAGTTTAACTCTTTAATCCTCCTAAAAGTTCATTCAACACAACATAATCAAGTAAACTCAACAAAGTTTACAAAATCAGTTAAATTTACAAGATCCTCTTAAAGGTACAGTGCGGGATGTTTTGTATGATCTATTAACAGAAATTCAATATAACATACAAAACTGTGTCTTTAGATGTGTATAAAACCCTTACGTAATGAAAAGTTATGTTTTTATTACCTTAGAATAAACCAGTTGTATCTACATAGGGAGCGGGCCTATCTACATGGCATTTGTTATGTTGCGCAGCCATGTTTTGTACAGTAAGCTCTAACGGACAAACAGCTCTACAGAGCGCGTTTCGTATATGTTGGTCTTCGTGTGTGTTTTTAGACGCAGCTTGCGTCATCACTGAGTTGAAGACGCACAAAGTAGTAAGTCGTAGTACGGAGAGGTGGAGGAGTAGTCGTCGTCTAGCTGAAGCAATTGATTGTTCTGTCTTAGAAGTTTTGATAAAATGGAGGACCATGCGTATTGTGCACAAGAGCCGACAGAGCGTGAATCTCCGTCGTCAAAGAAGCACAAACGTGATGCTGCCAGACGAATTAGAGACAAACGGCGGCAGAAATCCAGGATAAACATCGGTGTATCTATTACCAGATGGAAGGCACTGTTGAAAGACAAATGTTTTCAAGGCGACGCCGAAGTTGCCTGTTTTCTGCTAGACCGGTAAGATAATTCAACATTTTCTATGTTTCCACATTTTCAATGTTTACCAAACA
>NC_079912.1:20240365-20257539 GCF_024868665.1 Triplophysa rosa | reverse complement strand
TTTTTCAATGTTTACCAAACAACTGTTTTGTTGAAACGGTAACGTTAGCATTTTATACAAATGGCCATATAACCTCCGAATAATAATGTTTTTCCGTCCCTGCGGTACGTACTCCGGTTGTTCCTGACTTTACAAAGGGTTAGACAAACGTCTACTAACTTACACCTAACTGCCTATGTCGCTGTCAGATCAAACGCTTTGAACAGCGTTGCTATTTACGATTAGCTAACTTTAGTTACTTCACTACTCTCAGCGTGTACTAGATAGCACGCAAGAAATATTTAGAAATTATAGAATTGTAACAGTAACTTTCGCAATAGAATACATGTTAAATGATTAATTACGTTAATATATTGCCTTACCTTTGTAAAGAAACATCGTTGCTTGTATCACTGCTATCCGCTGTCTCAGTAGACGACATCTTTTTTTACTGTTGCGGCCACTGTCGTACTTCGAAAGGGAGATTCGTTGCAAAACTATAATACGCTAGTGGCCGCTGATTTTCAAGAACTGCGCCTTTAAGTAGATTCAATTATTACTTTTTACAGTGTATATCGATGGCTCATGTTCAAGACCGTCTGATGGAGTGTATCTGTCTGGATATGCCATTGTGACACAGGAGGGTGAGAGGGTGGAGGCATATCGCCTGAACCATAACTCAGCACAGGCTGCAGAAATAATTGCATTAACATGAGCCTGTGAGTTATCAAAAGGCAAAAGAGCCACCATCTATACAGATAGCAAATATGCGTACGGGGTCGTTCAAGACTTCGCCCCGACTTGGACTAGACGGAATTTTCAGACATCTGAAGGCAAACCAATATCACATGAAGAGTTGGTGGGAGATTTATTACAAGCTGTAATGTTGCCATCTGAACTAGCTGTAGTGAAGGTCAAGGGACATGCGTCAGGAGATGAACCAGACGCTGTTGGCAACAGAAATGCTGATTAAATGGCCAAATGGGCCACGGAACATGCAGAGTTTTCCCCATATCAGAGAGCGCAGAGTAGGGACGTAGAAACAATGATGTTTGCACATGTATCATGCGTTCCTGACATAGATTTGAAAATTTTGCAAAGTCAACCCACACAGGGAGACATGAAACATTGGGCAGAAAATGGATGCGCCCCAGATGCTAATGGTTTGATAAGAGAAAAAAATGGCAGAATCGCATTACCAAAGCTGTCTTTGGTGGTATTGATAAGACATTACCACGGTATTTTGCACAACAGCGCGTCTAAAGTTACACAGATGATTAATCGCCTGTATTGTATATAGGATACAGCAATAATGTCAATGTCATCTTTATTTATATAGCACTATTAAACACAACCTGGGTTGACCAATGTGCTGCACAAAAGAAAGGAATTTCAAGAGAACAAACAAAAATACATAAATTAAAAGCTCCTAATTACAAAAAGCAAAGTCAAAAAGTTCCGTTTTCAACATTGATTTAAAAACAGATAAAGAAGATGCAGATCTGATTCTGAGGGGCAAGGAATTCCACAGTCTAGGGGCAGCAACTGAAAAGGCACGGTCACCTCTGCACTTCAACCTCGACTTTGGGATGCACAGTAAGCTTTGGTTTGATGACCGGAGAGACAAAATGGGCCGATGTTCAACCAGTAAGTCTGAAAGATAGGAGGGGGCCAAACCGTGTAAGGATTTAAACACTATAAGGAGAATTTTAAGAAAGCTAAGGAAGCTAATGCAGGGAACGTAGCAATGGGGTGATGTGATCTCGTTTTTTAGTGATTGTTAACAGCCTCACAGCTGAATTTTGTACTAACTGCAAACTGCGAAGTTTAAGGATAACCAGGCTTTCACATCCGACAGGCAAGCCATGACTGCTTCCAAACTATTTTAGCTCTGTTTTAGGGGCAGGTAGATTTGCGTGTCATCTGCATAGCAATGGAACGACAGCCCGTGTTTCCTAAAAATAGAGCCCAATGGGAGCATATACAAGGAAAAAAGAATGGGAGCCAAAATGGAGCCCTGGGGAACACCACATGACAGAGAGGCCACCTCTGAAAAGGAATCACCAATATTTATTCTAAGACTACGATTCGAGAGGTAAGATTTAAACCAATCAAGGGCACATGCTTTTATGCCAGTGTGGCAGTGTTGATGATGTGATACGTGTGTTTGCATTTGGGGTGTGGCTACCATTAGTGATGGCCTATCAGCAAATGTCCCTTGGCTATTTAAGGGTGGAGTTATGTCACCTGGGGTGCGTCATTGCTGGAACAGCCCTCGTAGAGTGCACGGTCACTGTTTGGCTGGTAGCTGTTGGGCTAGCTGATGGCGTAGCTCATTCAATGCTTTGGTTGGGTGCAGGCTGTCCACTATCCTCAGGTAGGTTAACCTCGCGCTGTAGTTGTGATCGTTTGTATTAGGGCTATGCTAACGGCTATGCTAACATGTGCTTCATTCATTGTAGTTTTCATATTCCCATTCTGCTGTACCATTCGCTCGTCTGCCATGATCTGTGCGGTGAGCAATTGTATGGTTTAGGTGGTGTGACGACTAGTTTCTGGTATGTTTATCGATCTCTTCTCGTATTAATAGGTGAGGGGTTTTAAAAAAAATTTTTTATTAATAGTTGCGTTTCTTTTATAGTAAACTGATGCTTTTCTACGACATGTCTGTATTTCTGGAGAAGCTGGGCCATGTGCGCTCAGCGTTATAGGAGGACGATGCTGTTGTTTAGCTGCCATTCACCTGGCTGCCGTTTACCTGGCTGCCGTTTACCTTGCTGCTGTGTTGCGTTGCTTCGCTACTTTGTTGCTTGTCTCTTTATTTGGTCTTATTTCAACGCTACTGACTGTGTGAACTGGCGATCATGATGTCGCCCTACTGACGTTACTTCGAACGTCTTTCTACTCTGTGACGTTGCCACTTACCAATCAATTTGATAGTGGTTTCCTGGGCTCGAATTGGAAAGGCTTTGTGCCAGTTATTTGTTTTTGTTCGAGTTTTTTTATTTTTATTATTTGTTTAATGTTTTTTTGTATTCTGTTATTCATTATTTTCAGTTTTGTAAAATAATTTATTATTATTATTATTATTATTATTATAAATCTTGATTTTCTGTTTAGTTTCCCAAGTTAGTCTTTTGATTTGTTTAATTGATTTTGTATTCCGTTATTCATTATTTTCAGTTGTCTTGTAGTATTATTATTATTATTATTATTATTATTATTATTATTATTATAAATCTTGGGGTTTTTTGTTTAGTTAAGAGGTTTGATTCTTTTTGTTTTCTTTTGTTGCAGGCATTGATAGGCCCTGGGGTTGGGAGGCTAGCTGATGTTGACTATTGGTGGTGCCATACTAAAGCGGAGTGCTGTGTTGCTTCTAACCACTTTTCACTCGTGTGTGCGCGCGTGTGTGCGCGTGCGTGCGTGCGTGTGTGTGCGCGCGTGTGTGCGCGTGTATGCACGTGTGTAATTTTAGGATTCTCACTTCAGCTAGCCTACCCTCCTGTTGGTAGGCCTTGGCCTGTTTTGTTTGTTTATTGATCCCTGTGTGAAGTGCAAAGAGTGATTTTTAGCTCAATTGGGCAACCTCGGGAATATCAATATTTTTATATTTATTGTATATCTACTCCTCGTAGGCTTGAATAAAACTTTTGTACATTTTACCCACGTCTCCCCTTCATTCTTGACCCACGAACCTGTGTGCCCTTAGTTTGGGTAGTTATTTCCCCGCTTTTACGGGGTGGCGTAGTCAGCTCTATCTAGTACATTGTGATCTTGGTAGGGGTGCATTGTCCTGTTAAATTTCCCCACCACAACGCTACACCCGCACAGTGCTCTAGGCGAGCGAGAATAATAGTGTGGTCCACAGTGTCAATAGCAGCGCTCAAGTCCAGGAGCACCAGCGCAGAATGATCCCCAGAATTGCCTGTCAGTAAAATATCATTTAAGACCTTCAGAAGGACCGTTTCAGTCGAGTGATACTTTATGAAGCTAAAAATGCCTGTATTTGTTGCGAGACTACTTTTTCTAGGATCTTTGAAATAAAAGGTAAATTAGAGATGGGTCTAAAATTGGCTAAGACAGCAGGATCTAAATTCGTCTTTTTAAGCAAAGGATGAACTGTGGCATGTTTCAACGCATCCGGCACGTTACTAGTTTCCAAAGATCGATTTATCAGGGTAACTAGATAGGGGCCTACTGTATCAAAAACGAGTTTCAAGAAAAAGGGTGGAAGACCCAGATTGCTTTAGCTGACACACTAATTCTTGAAGATGTATAAAAGAAATTTGTTCGAACTGATTGAACCCAGCAGAACTAGCAGAAAACACAGAAGGGTCAAGGGCAGGTGGAGATATCCCCAATCTGATCTCAGTATTCTTATTTATAAAAAATCTGAGAAAGTCATCACACAACATTTCAGGCACATCTGGGAATTTACACACAGTCGGATTAAAAACTTAAAAAAAAGAGTTCTAGGTCTGTAGTAGTTCTTGTCGATAATTTCTGTGAAATATCTAGATTTCGCTGCTCTAACAGCCTTCTGAAATATGATTAAAGAGTCTCTTAAAACTTCAAAAGAAATTTGGAGCCGGTCCTTTTTCCACTTTCGCTCCGCTCTCCTACAAATCTGCCTCAGGGAGCGAGTATGGTCATCAATCCAGGGCTCGGATCTGGGTTTGAATTTTGAAGATTTTATAGGAGCAACTGAGTCTAGGACACCTGCCCACGTAGAGTTTAGCCTGAGTAGGAGCTCCTCTGCACTCAAGTCACTTGAACTAACATTGACTGATTTAATGGCTTCGGAAAAAAACACAGAGAAATCATTGCTACTAGTAGAGGTGATTAAACGAGACTGACGGGAGAGTTTAGTGACGTTATGAGTGTTTGAAACCCCAGGAACAGAGAACAACACAGATTTATGGTCAGAAAACCCATTTTCAAGAATCTCAAGATCGTAAAGAGAGAAGCCGTGTGTCAGCACAAGGTCAAGTGTACGACCCAACTGATGAGTGGGGACAGTTACATGTTGCTCTAGATTTAATACATTTAGCAGAGTGGTAAATTCCTTGGCTAAGGAGTCCCCAGAGCAGCAAACATGAACATTAAAATCACCCAGGATCAGCAGTTTATCATATTTCGTCGTAATATTCCCCAAGTAGTCTGCAAACTCATTTAAAAAGGTTGGTATTGTATTTTGGAGGGCGATATATCAGGGCAAATAACAGTGGAAATTTCAGGTCTAGAGTAAAGAGCTGCAGCTCAAAGCTCTGGTAGTCATTGTTCAGAATAGATCGGCAAGAAAAACAGTCTTTAAAAATGGAAACCAGGCCTCCCCCACGACCAGATTTACGAGGCGAGTTTAAAAACGAGCAATTTGGGGGTAACAGTTCAGAGAACGGGCTGAGATCCACGACGTAATAAATAGGAGATCCAAATCCCGCGACGAGAAAAAGTCTTGAATAATAACCAACTTATTTACCACTGACCTGGCATTAAGCAGTGCCATCCTATGCCGAGGTGGATTATTGAACGGTACCTCCAAAGTCTCTACCCGTGAAAGAGATCGAAGATGCTTCAGACACACTCCTCCGCGATGGACTTGAGGTGAGCCGTAAGCAGGAAGCAAGGCATCCGAAGACGGAGACAATGTAATAATCCGATTTCGCACTGGATCCATGGAGCGCCAGCGGATGAAGTATTCACCACCCAGCCCTTCCCGTGGAGACCTCGGCTAGACCGTGTCCCACGTTGTAGAGCCAGGTAAAGTTTCAGCTTAACGGCACGGCCACCTCATTTTCCACGTCGTTTCCGACGCTTCCTGGCCGGTAGGGAGCATGGCCAGCGGCGCAAGTAGCCAGGTACTGACATCAGAAATGGAGGAGGTGAGTAATATGAGCCATTTCGTGCTTGGAGCAGTAGGTCGTTTGTAAAAGGTTGTAGGCTTAGAAGCATTTCTTTGTCATAAACCAGAATCGACCGCACATACTGTGTTAAATAATACATAAAACCAATTGTTACGTGCCCAGTTTAAATATAGGGGTATGAGAGGACGTACAATAAGAGTGATAAAATTGAAAACAATCTCGTCTCAAAAATCACAACAGTAAATTTGTTTTAAGGCGTTTTTAGGACGCCGGTTTATTCTTTAAGTGTCAGTTAAGACAAAAGAAATTAATCAGTTCAAACTTAATTATTACCTCAGGAGCGGGCCCAAACAAAATAACAAACAAAAAAATACTCTTTTTTTTGTAGACACTGGCTTACCTTTAAAAAAAAGGTAAAAATAAAGACACGTCGCTGCCCTTCCTCACTCTCTGTGGCCAAACAGGAGAAAAGATCAAAAGAAAAAAAGAAAAGGAGCCCGTTCCCTACCAGTACCAGAACACTTCGTTTTTCTGGGTTAAATAGGGTGCCAACACGACACTGTAAAGAGCAGTGGTGGCCGGTCAATAGGGGGCGCTGGGGCGCCGCCCCCTTAAAGTTATCCAGAGAAGAAAGCTACTTTAATATGCCAACAATAAGTTTAATATATATCGCAAATTAATAACGTAATAAAATAATTTAGTCGTACTATTCCACTGTTAGTCATATTATCATTTATTAAAAAATCAAAAAATCAAAATTGTATTTTGTTCATACGTGTGCGGGGCGCCGGACAAACGAGTGTGTATGTAGGCACGAACATTTTTGACTTAGTGGTTGTCCTGCATCATCAATAAACAAACTACAGTTCGTTCAGAATGAAGCTGCCAGAGTTCTAACCATGTCCAGAAAATACGATCACATAACCCCAATGTTATCAACCCTTCATTGGTTACCCATTATGTATCGTATTGACTTTAAAGTTCTTTTAATTACTTAAAAAGCCTTAAACGGTTTAGCCCCTACCTACATAACAGAGCTTCTACCACACTACAACCCATCACGCTTTCTAAGATCTCAAAACTCCAGACTTTTGATAACACCTAGAATAACTAAATCCACCAAAGGGGGTAGAGCTTTCTCATACGTAGCACCTAAACTCTGGAATAGCGACCCCGATACTATTCGAGGGTCAGTCACACTCTCCCAATTTAAATCTAGATTAAAGACACATCTTTTTAGCCAAGCATTCACTTAATGCAAAATATGCTAAATAAACCACCGGGAGACTGCATTTATTAGATACTATTTACTAGAATAATCTTGATTGTTCTATAAACACCATGCATTGTGCTGTTTTTTTTACCTTTTTGTGTTTTTCAGTTTTTCTTATTTTCTCCTGTAAAGCTGCTTTGGAACAATGCACACTGTGAAAAGCGCTATATAAATAAAATTGAATTGAATCTTGAAAGATCTGGTGGAGAACCATATTTGTGAGCTTTGCTCATCAATATAATAACATTAGCTAAAACCGCTACAGGAGTCTGTGGAGCTTACATTATTTTTAATGTTGAATGTTGAAATTCTGTTGCAGAATCTTCTTAAGTTTAGAGCCAATGTCTCCCCCTTTGGCTCTGAGATGTCAACAGTCCAGTTCTTGAAATAATTAGGTTTGTAGGTCTTTGCCAGATATAAGAGTGAACTCTGCCAGAATCTAAAAACAGTGACAATCAGCAATTAAGCATTCACTTTTCACTGAAATGTAAAAGTATAAATTACCTTTTATGCTCTTTTATTTCTATAGAACAAGTTAATGATACAATATGAACCCAAAACAATACAAGAATATTTACTACCCTGACTCTCCTTAAAGAGCGCTGGCCACCTTTCCACTGTATCCTTCACAGCAGGTTCCCTCTCCATCAGTTCTTTTCTACTGTAGTGTTTCAACATCTGAGCCCTAAACAAGCCGAATTTACACCTCCAAATTAAACATACACAAAACAGGAAAAAATAATTACAATGAATAATTACTTATTAATGGAACAATCATAATTCGTAAATAGCATCACGTGCAAAGTAAGCTGCGCGGTATCAATATTGATGCTCCACACACTTACCACGGATTATAATAGTTTACAAACTGTACATAAAATCAAATATTCGGTGAAAATCGACGTTTGTAATTTAGTTTGTTAGTCACTGGGCTCAAATGGCGGTTAGAGAGTAAGTTACTAGACGGAAAACTAGTTGCCTCCTCATCCATCCGCGTAATACTTTCTTACTTAACTTATTATGCTCAATACAATGACGACTAAATACACGATTAGAATGAGATTCATGAGAAGGTCACCACCATACCTAATTGTGCTGCCAGATCCTGAAGATGTGAAGTTCTTTGTCTCTGCCTCGCTGTCTTCCATCGGCTACGGTTACCTGTGCTAGCATGTGCACTTTCGCTTTGCCATAGACTCCGCCACGTGTGATCAAAAATGTGTTGAAGACGTTACAAAAACAGTACAATACATGAACACGTATTAAGTTTTGTTCTATGCTGGAACTTAATTACAAAAGCCCTATAAAATTCAAACTCTGATACAATGAGGATGACGTATATCGATCATTATGGGCTTGCAATAATTTTATATCCTATAGGTTGTTATTTAAGATAATTTGTTGTTGGTTGTGAGAAAGACAAGAATCAGAACATACGTTTGCGTGCGTGTGCGCATGTGTGTGTATGTATATATATATATATATATATACTGTATATATATATATATATATATATAGTTGTATTCACTATGGAATGTATTATTTTTAATAACACCTTTGGCACCATATTTGGTAAACAGGCCTTTAGTAAGACTCACTCTATGCTCTAAAGTACAGTGTACTTAAATTGTTTAGTTTAACTCTTTAATCCTCCTAAAAGTTCATTCAACACAACATAATCAAGTAAACTCAACAAAGTTTACAAAATCAGTTAAATTTACAAGATCCTCTTAAAGGTACAGTGCGGGATGTTTTGTATGATCTATTAACAGAAATGCAATATAACATACAAAACTGTGTCTTTAGATGTGTATAAAAACCTTACGTAATGAAAAGTTATGTTTTTATTACCTTAGAATAAACCAGTTGTATCTACATAGGCATCGGGCCTATCTACATGGAATTTGTTATGTTGCGCAGCCATGTTTTGTACAGTAAGCTCTAACGGACAAACAACTCTACAGAGCGCGTTTCGTATATGTTGGTCTTCTTCGTGTGTTTTTGTAGACGCAGCTTGCGTCATCACTGAGTTGAAGATGCACAAAGTAGTAAGTCGTAGTACGGAGAGAAGGAGGAGTAGTCGTCGTCTGAAGCAATTGATTGTTCTGTCTTAGAAGTTTTGATAAAATGGAGGACCATGCGTATTGTGCACAAGAGCTGACAGAGCGTGAATCTCCGTCGTCAAAGAAGCGCAAACGTGATGCTGCCAGACGAATTAGAGACAAACGGCGGCAGAAATCCAGGATAAACATCGGTGTATCTATTACCAGATGGAAGGCACTGTTGAAAGACAAATGTTTTCAAGGCGACGCCGAAGTTGCCTGTTTTCTGCTAGACTGGTAAGATAATTCAACATTTTCAATGTTTCCACTTTTTCAATGTTTACCAAACAACCGTTTTGTTGAAACTGTAACGTTAGCATTTTATACAAATGGCCATATAACCTCCGAATAATAATGTTTTTCCGTCCCTGCGGTACGTACTCCGGTTGTTCCTGACTTTACAAAGGGTTAGACAAACGTCTACTAACTTACACCTAACTGCCTATGTCGCTGTCAGATCAAACGCTTTGAACAGCGTTGCTATTTACGATTAGCTAACTTTAGTTACTTCACTACTCTCAGCGTGTACTAGATAGCACGCAAGAAATATTTAGAAATTATAGAATTGTAACAGTAACTTTCGCAATAGAATACATGTTAAATGATTAATTACGTTAATATATTGCCTTACCTTTGTAAAGAAACATCGTTGCTTGTATCACTGCTATCCGCTGTCTCAGTAGACGACATCTTTTTTTACTGTTGCGGCCACTGTCGTACTTCGAAAGGGAGATTCGTTGCAAAACTATAATACGCTAGTGGCCGCTGATTTTCAAGAACTGCGCCTTTAAGTAGATTCAATTATTACTTTTTACAGTGTATATCGATGGCTCATGTTCAAGACCGTCTGATGGAGTGTATCTGTCTGGATATGCCATTGTGACACAGGAGGGTGAGAGGGTGGAGGCATATCGCCTGAACCATAACTCAGCACAGGCTGCAGAAATAATTGCATTAACATGAGCCTGTGAGTTATCAAAAGGCAAAAGAGCCACCATCTATACTGATAGCAAATATGCGTACGGGGTCGTTCAAGACTTCGCCCCGACTTGGACTAGACGGAATTTTCAGACATCTGAAGGCAAACCAATATCACATGAAGAGTTGGTGGGAGATTTATTACAAGCTGTAATGTTGCCATCTGAACTAGCTGTAGTGAAGGTCAAGGGACATGCGTCAGGAGATGAACCAGACGTTGTTGGCAACAGAAATGCTGATTAAATGGCCAAATGGGCCACGGAACATGCAGAGTTTTCCCCATATCAGAGAGCGCAGAGTAGGGACGTAGAAACAATGATGTTTGCACATGTATCATGCGTTCCTGACATAGATTTGAAAATTTTGCAAAGTCAACCCACACAGGGAGACATGAAACATTGGGCAGAAAATGGATGCGCCCCTGATGCTAATGGTTTGATAAGAGAAAAAAATGGCAGAATCGCATTACCAAAGCTGTCTTTGGTGGTATTGATAAGACATTACCACGGTATTTTGCACAACAGCGCGTCTAAAGTTACACAGATGATTAATCGCCTGTATTGTATATAGGATACAGCAATAATGTCAATGTCATCTTTATTTATATAGCACTATTAAACACAACCTGGGTTGACCAATGTGCTGCACAAAAGAAAGGAATTTCAAGAGAACAAACAAAAATACATAAATTAAAAGCTC
Organism: Triplophysa rosa; assembly: GCF_024868665.1. NCBI lineage: Eukaryota > Metazoa > Chordata > Actinopteri > Cypriniformes > Nemacheilidae > Triplophysa > Triplophysa rosa. The sequence goes on along the minus strand of NC_079912.1, from coordinate 20,246,641 downwards.
CTAATTACAAAAAGCAAAGTCAAAAAGTTCCGTTTTCAACATTGATTTAAAAACAGATAAAGAAGATGCAGATCTGATTCTGAGGGGCAAGGAATTCCACAGTCTAGGGGCAGCAACTGAAAAGGCACGGTCACCTCTGCACTTCAACCTCGACTTTGGGATGCACAGTAAGCTTTGGTTTGATGACCGGAGAGACAAAATGGGCCGATGTTCAACCAGTAAGTCTGAAAGATAGGAGGGGGCCAAACCGTGTAAGGATTTAAACACTATAAGGAGAATTTTAAGAAAGCTAAGGAAGCTAATGCAGGGAACGTAGCATTGGGGTGATGTGATCTCGTTTTTTAGTGTTTGTTAACAGCCTCACAGCTGAATTTTGTACTAACTGCAAACTGCGAAGTTTAAGGATAACCAGGCTTTCACATCCGACAGGCAAGCCATGACTGCTTCCAAACTATTTTAGCTCTGTTTTAGGGGCAGGTAGATTTGCGTGTCATCTGCATAGCAATGGAACGACAGCCCGTGTTTCCTAAAAATAGAGCCCAATGGGAGCATATACAAGGAAAAAAGAATGGGAGCCAAAATGGAGCCCTGGGGAACACCACATGACAGAGAGGCCACCTCTGAAAAGGAATCACCAATATTTATTCTAAGACTACGATTCGAGAGGTAAGATTTAAACCAATCAAGGGCACATGCTTTTATGCCTGTGTGGCAGTGTTGATGATGTGATACGTGTGTTTGCATTTGGGGTGTGGCTACCATTAGTGATGGCCTATCAGCAAATGTCCCTTGGCTATTTAAGGGTGGAGTTATGTCACCTGGGGTGCGTCATTGCTGGAACAGCCCTCGTAGAGTGCACGGTCACTGTTTGGTGTGTTTGGCTGGTAGCTGTTGGGCTAGCTGATGGCGTAGCTCATTCAATGCTTTGGTTGGGTGCAGGCTGTCCACTATCCTCAGGTAGGTTAACCTCGCGCTGTAGTTGTGATCGTTTGTATTAGGGCTATGCTAACGGCTATGCTAACATGTGCTTCATTCATTGTAGTTTTCATATTCCCATTCTGCTGTACCATTCGCTCGTCTGCCATGATCTGTGCGGTGAGCAATTGTATGGTTTAGGTGGTGTGACGACTAGTTTCTGGTATGTTTATCGATCTCTTCTCGTATTAATAGGTGAGGGGTTTTAAAAAAAATTTTTTATTAATAGTTGCGTTTCTTTTATAGTAAACTGATGCTTTTCTACGACATGTCTGTATTTCTGGAGAAGCTGGGCCATGTGCGCTCAGCGTTATAGGAGGACGATGCTGTTGTTTAGCTGCCATTCACCTGGCTGCCGTTTACCTGGCTGCCGTTTACCTTGCTGCTGTGTTGCGTTGCTTCGCTACTTTGTTGCTTGTCTCTTTATTTGGTCTTATTTCAACGCTACTGACTGTGTGAACTGGCGATCATGATGTCGCCCTACTGACGTTACTTCGAACGTCTTTCTACTCTGTGACGTTGCCACTTACCAATCAATTTGATAGTGGTTTCCTGGGCTCGAATTGGAAAGGCTTTGTGCCAGTTATTTGTTTTTGTTCGAGTTTTCTTTAGGTTTTCTGAGTTTGCTTTTTGATTTGTGTAATGGTTTTTTTGTATTCTGTTATTCATTATTTTCAGTTGTGTAAAATAATAATTTATTATTATTATTATTATTATGTTAAATCTTGATTTTCTGTTTAGTTTAAGTTGGTCTCTTGATTTGTTTAATTGATTTTGTATTCCGTTATTCAATATTTTCAGTTGTCTCGTAGTATTATTAGTATTATTATTATTATAAATCTTGGGGTTTTTTGTTTAGTTAAGAGGTTTGATTCTTTTTGTTTTCTTTTGTTGCAGGCATTGATAGGCCCTGGGGTTGGGAGGCTAGCTGATGTTGACTATTGGTGGTGCCATACTAAAGCGGAGTGCTGTGTTGCTTCTAACCACTTTTCACTCGTGTGTGCGCGCGTGTGTGCGCGTGCGTGCGTGCGTGTGTGTGCGCGCGTGTGTGCGCGTGTATGCACGTGTGTAATTTTAGGATTCTCACTTCAGCTAGCCTACCCTCCTGTTGGTAGGCCTTGGCCTGTTTTGTTTGTTTATTGATCCCTGTGTGAAGTGCAAAGAGTGATTTTTAGCTCAATTGGGCAACCTCGGGAATATCAATATTTTTATATTTATTGTATATCTACTCCTCGTAGGCTTGAATAAAACTTTTGTACATTTTACCCACGTCTCCCCTTCATTCTTGACCCACGAACCTGTGTGCCCTTAGTTTGGGTAGTTATTTCCCCGCTTTTACGGGGTGGCGTAGTCTGCTCTATCTAGTACATTGTGATCTTGGTAGGGGTGCATTGTCCTGTTAAATTTCCCCACCACAACGCTACACCCGCACAGTGCTCTAGGCGAGCGAGAATAATAGTGTGGTCCACAGTGTCAATAGCAGCGCTCAAGTCCAGGAGCACCAGCGCAGAATGATCCCCAGAATTGCCTGTCAGTAAAATATCATTTAAGACCTTCAGAAGGACCGTTTCAGTCGAGTGATACTTTTTGAAGCTAAAAATGCCTGTATTTGTTGCGAGACTACTTTTTCTAGGATCTTTGAAATAAAAGGTAAATTAGAGATGGGTCTAAAATTGGCTAAGACAGCAGGATCTAAATTCGTCTTTTTAAGCAAAGGATGAACTGTGGCATGTTTCAACGCATCCGGCACGTTACTAGTTTCCAAAGATCGATTTATCAGGGTAACTAGATAGGGGCCTACTGTATCAAAAACGAGTTTCAAGAAAAAGGGTGGAAGACCCAGATTGCTTTAGCTGACACACTAATTCTTGAAGATGTATAAAAGAAATTTGTTCGAACTGATTGAACCCAGCAGAACTAGCAGAAAACACAGAAGGGTCAAGGGCAGGTGGAGATATCCCCAATCTGATCTCAGTATTCTTATTTATAAAAAATCTGAGAAAGTCATCACACAACATTTCAGGCACATCTGGGAATTTACACACAGTCGGATTAAAAACTTAAAAAAAAGAGTTCTAGGTCTGTAGTAGTTCTTGTCGATAATTTCTGTGAAATATCTAGATTTCGCTGCTCTAACAGCCTTCTGAAATATGATTAAAGAGTCTCTTAAAACTTCAAAAGAAATTTGGAGCCGGTCCTTTTTCCACTTTCGCTCCGCTCTCCTACAAATCTGCCTCAGGGAGCGAGTATGGTCATCAATCCAGGGCTCGGATCTGGGTTTGAATTTTGAAGATTTTATAGGAGCAACTGAGTCTAGGACACCTGCCCACGTAGAGTTTAGCCTGAGTAGGAGCTCCTCTGCACTCAAGTCACTTGAACTAACATTGACTGATTTAATGGCTTCGGAAAAAAACACAGAGAAATCATTGCTACTAGTAGAGGTGATTAAACGAGACTGACGGGAGAGTTTAGTGACGTTATGAGTGTTTGAAACCCCAGGAACAGAGAACAACACAGATTTATGGTCAGAAAACCCATTTTCAAGAATCTCAAGATCGTAAAGAGAGAAGCCGTGTGTCAGCACAAGGTCAAGTGTACGACCCAACTGATGAGTGGGGACAGTTACATGTTGCTCTAGATTTAATACATTTAGCAGAGTGGTAAATTCCTTGGCTAAGGAGTCCCCAGAGCAGCAAACATGAACATTAAAATCACCCAGGATCAGCAGTTTATCATATTTCGTCGTAATATTCCCCAAGTAGTCTGCAAACTCATTTAAAAAGGTTGGTATTGTATTTTGGAGGGCGATATATCAGGGCAAATAACAGTGGAAATTTCAGGTCTAGAGTAAAGAGCTGCAGCTCAAAGCTCTGGTAGTCATTGTTCAGAATAGATCGGCAAGAAAAACAGTCTTTAAAAATGGAAACCAGGCCTCCCCCACGACCAGATTTACGAGGCGAGTTTAAAAACGAGCAATTTGGGGGTAACAGTTCAGAGAACGGGCTGAGATCCACGACGTAATAAATAGGAGATCCAAATCCCGCGACGAGAAAAAGTCTTGAATAATAACCAACTTATTTACCACTGACCTGGCATTTAGCAGTGCCATCCTATGCCGAGGTGGATTATTGAACGGTACCTCCAAAGTCTCTACCCGTGAAAGAGATCGAAGATGCTTCAGACACACTCCTCCGCGATGGACTTGAGGTGAGCCGTAAGCAGGAAGCAAGGCATCCGAAGACGGAGACAATGTAATAATCCGATTTCGCACTGGATCCATGGAGCGCCAGCGGATGAAGTATTCACCACCCAGCCCTTCCCGTGGAGACCTCGGCTAGACCGTGTCCCACGTTGTAGAGCCAGGTAAAGTTTCAGCTTAACGGCACGGCCACCTCATTTTCCACGTCGTTTCCGACGCTTCCTGGCCGGTAGGGAGCATGGCCAGCGGCGCAAGTAGCCAGGTACTGACATCAGAAATGGAGGAGGTGAGTAATATGAGCCATTTCGTGCTTGGAGCAGTAGGTCGTTTGTAAAAGGTTGTAGGCTTAGAAGCATTTCTTTGTCATAAACCAGAATCGACCGCACATACTGTGTTAAATAATACATAAAACCAATTGTTACGTGCCCAGTTTAAATATAGGGGTATGAGAGGACGTACAATAAGAGTGATAAAATTGAAAACAATCTCGTCTCAAAAATCACAACAGTAAATTTGTTTTAAGGCGTTTTTAGGACGCCGGTTTATTCTTTAAGTGTCAGTTAAGACAAAAGAAATTAATCAGTTCAAACTTAATTATTACCTCAGGAGCGGGCCCAAACAAAATAACAAACAAAAAAATACTCTTTTTTTTGTAGACACTGGCTTACCTTTTAAAAAAAGGTAAAAATAAAGACACGTCGCTGCCCTTCCTCACTCTCTGTGGCCAAACAGGAGAAAAGATCAAAAGAAAAAAAGAAAAGGAGCCCGTTCCCTACCAGTACCAGAACACTTCGTTTTTCTGGGTTAAATAGGGTGCCAACACGACACTGTAAAGAGCAGTGGTGGCCGGTCAATAGGGGGCGCTGGGGCGCCGCCCCCTTAAAGTTATCCAGAGAAGAAAGCTACTTTAATATGCCAACAATAAGTTTAATATATATCGCAAATTAATAACGTAATAAAATAATTTAGTCGTACTATTCCACTGTTAGTCATATTATCATTTATTAAAAAATCAAAAAATCAAAATTGTATTTTGTTCATACGTGTGCGGGGCGCCGGACAAACGAGTGTGTATGTAGGCACGAACATTTTTGAAAAGCATGTGATTTGAGGCTGAGCTCTAATTGGCTTGTTTCAAATCGTCCTTGGGGCGCAGAGTCCTCCCACTTTTGTTGTAAGCGAATCAATATTGTTTTTATATTTTTGGCCTCATGTGATTGGACCGTTCTTAACGCCTCTCATTACCGCTCAGCAAATTGTCACTTGACTGACAGGTACTGATTAACGTGGAAGCAAGCGAAATTATCTCGAGATGAAAGAAAATTCGGTTTTATCTTTACAAGAATACCCGTTCCAAAGGCGTTCAGATGAAGAAAAAAAACAGATCAAGGAGCTTGGACCAGATCGACCCAACTTGCAAATTCAGCAGCAGTCAAGTGATCGCGGTCGATCTTACACTCGGTGCTTTTCCGGCACTTCTTATGGAAAACGGAGTTGGTTAGCTGGATGCGATGTAAGTCATGCCTTTTATTGTTTTCCCTGTTTGCTGTTTCAAAGTCTTGGCACCGAAACGTTGTGGACAACAATAGGGGTTTGCGATTTAAAACATCTCTCTGATAAGTGCAAGCGACATGAAAGTAGCCGCAGCCATCTTGACAACGCTATGAGGCTCCAGTTTTTTGGGAAGCTTAGCATTGCTGAACAGCTAGATGAAGGCTACAGGATTGGCATTAGAAGGCACAATGAAGAGGTCACAAAAAACCGACACATCCTGTCTAGAATAATAGACTGTGTAAAATTTTGTGGTGCATTTGAGCTGGCTTTGCGTGGCCACAATGAGAGTGAGAGCTCAGACAACCTCGGGATATTCCGTGGCTTGGTCGACTTTGTTGCTTCTCTTGATGGAGTTTTGAAAGAGCACCTCGAGAATGCCTCTGTGTTTAAGGGAACTTCGAAAACCGTGCAGAACGAGCTGTTGGACTGTATGTTGTCTGTTATGAGGGAACACATAATCCAAGAAGCACAAAACAGCGATTTTCTATCCATCCAGGCCGACGAGACCACCGATATTGCCACACAGTGCCAACTTGTGCTTGTGCTGC
>NC_079912.1:20173666-20238902 GCF_024868665.1 Triplophysa rosa | reverse complement strand
GTTTAAGGAGAACAATCTTGAAGAAGTCTTTTCAGAGACTGTCACTCTCCTAAAGATCCTCATCACCACACCCATGACCACAGCAGAGGCTGAGAGGTGTTTCTCAACTTTGAAAAGAGTTAAGACTTTTCTGAGAAATAGCATGACCCTGGAGAGGCTAAATGCATTGGCCATGCTGTCAATGGAGAAGAGAATGGTGACTGAGATCATTGACTTTAACCAGAAGGTCATTGAGAAATTTGCAAGTCAGAAAGAAAGGAGAGCAAAATTTATTTTCAAATAGTGTTAATGGCCAATGATTAGGTAACTAGAGTGTGTTCTGTTTTTTTTGAATGATTACCTTGATTACTTCATTACTGATAATAAACCCACATTCAATTCAAATTCACTGATTCATACTACATTTATTTGCATGTATTAACATTGACTGTAATAATGATACATCACCTGATTAATGGCTATTTATAGTCCTGCATTACTGACAGTTGTTGTTTGCGCCCCCCCAAATATTTTTAGCACCAGCCTCCACTGCTTAGCTCCCTGGTGGAGTAAGCGATTTCGCGTGACTTTACATTACCAATCATGCGGCTAAATTTGCTCAACTTACCGTGTTAATTAGTCAATGAAATTCAGATCCGTTGCAGCGAACAAACGGTTGAAGTGCAGAGGAAGATGCTGCATCTGCCTGAAAGTCCCCGCCAGTGAAAAAGGGATAATGCCAACTTAAAATATTTACGTTTTATGAACACACCTGACATATCGACAGCTGCTCTAATAAATTGTGTATGTCAACTCAGTTTTTTAAAACATTTCTTGTACACAACAACCACATACAAATAACTACCCAAATAAATTGCAATAGTTTTACTTAAAATATATTGTATAAAAACGGATATATTTTAAGTAAAGAGGAAGTAAATTTATACTTTTTAGTATAAAACTAATAAAATAAAATAGATAACTATTTAAAGTATATAAAACCTACTTTGTGGGTGTAGCACTTTTTACAGTGTAGGCAGGTGCCAGAGCAGTTTAAAAAAGAGACCACAGAAAAATGTGTTGAATTTGTTTGTCAAAACATTTGACCGTACGATACTGTATCCGGAAAAGGCTTCACACAACTGGCCCAACATTTGGTCAACACAGCAGCAAAAATAGAAAAATTCGATGTGACACTACCACACCCAACAACGGTGAGAAATGTTGAAATGAGAGCTCAAGAGTCTACCTAGACATGTTGTGGATGAAATCACTGCAACAATATCAAAATTCGGATGCGCAGTTACAGCAGACATATGGACAGAAACCTATCGCAAAACGTCCTTTTTGTCGGCAACCATTCATTACGTTAATGAACAATCTGAGCTACATTCAAGGGTGCTTTTTGCTGCCCCTTTTGACCCAAGCACCTCAAAGACGGGTGAAAACATTCAAAGGCACCTGCCGCAGAATCTCAGAGTGTTTGGCATTGATGCGACAGAAATGGGCAGAAAGATAGTTTTTGTCACAGATCGTGGAGCCAACATGATCAGTGCCTTACGAGGATACACGAGGCTAAACTGTACAGCGCACATACCAAACGTGACTCTGTCCAGTGTGTTTGGTCCTGCCATAATGGAAATGTCTCCAGAGATCGCTGGGCTTCTAACTGATGTTAAAAAGTTGGTCACATATTTCAAGCACTCAGGACAGCAGGGCAAACTAAGAAAGTCACTGAAACAATCCATAGAGACACGGTGGAACTCCAATATGTCATTTAATTTATTATCAGTTATTGTTGCTGTATTTATATAGGCTTATTTTCTTTTGTAGGAGAGAAGTTGAAGTCGACGGCGGGAAATGTTTTTGTTAAATTGTTAGGTTAAAAGGTGATTTAATTTCGCAATGGTTAGCCAACGGTTTTGTTCTTTTGTTTCTAATTTTAAATCACAGATGTCTTTTTTTTCTCAGCTACACTTTTCCTGCTGTGTTGACAGAAAATTTTTACATTTGTATTTTGAATAAAAATAACAAATAGCCTACAATTTTTGTACCTATATTTTTTTCTGCAACACGTGTTCCTTTTGTGTTGACAGCTAAATGTTAAAAGCATCTTGACAAGACGATCTTTTTGTACAACCTACAGTTTTATTTGTTATCTCTCTCTTTCAGTATTGGAAATTTAAATGTGAGATTGTGGAAAAGATATTTAAATTTAGCGGGAACGGTCGGGTCGGGATTGAAATTTATTCTAAGCGGACAGTGGGTAAACAAAGAGTGAATACATGGCGGGAGCGGGTGGGTGCGGAATATAACCTAGCGGGAGCGGGACGAACAAAACTGTCCCGCGCAGACCTCTACTTGGATGTGTGGCGTGAGTGCGTGTGAAAACAGGCAAAACCGTGTGTCACATGGCGAAAGCGTGAGAGTTGGCAGCATTGTGCAATGAAGTGGAATGCCTTTATTGGCTTTCCAAACTGTATGTTCTGTCCCCTTACCTACACCTAAGAACCACAAAAAGCCTTCAAACCATCCCCCAAGAATAAAAAATTCCCATGACTGTAAAGAAGTAGTTCACATTTTGTTACCAAAATGTTGGTAACAGAACAGCACAGCCCACCATTCACTTCTATTGTAACCAATGCAAGTGAATGGGGGGTTGTTAACAAAATTCTTCAAAATATCTATTTTTGTGCAAAAGAAAGAAAGTTGTGCAGGTTTGAAATGACAAGACGGTGAGTAAATAATGACAAAATTTACATTTTGGAGGTGAACTACTCCTTTAAACATCTGCAGTAATAGCATTCTAATATTACAAAAAATATATCAAATATATAAACCCACAAACCATGCCCCACCACACATTTTTGACTGACTGAAGTATTGTCCCACATTAGGATAATCATACTGTCCCACTTTTTGAAACCACATGTCCTAAAGTGGGACAGTAGGAAATTGATAAAAAAATTAAATATAAAGTTTATACATACAAAGTTATACTACATTTTGATGGACAAACATTTCATAACCACATTAGACCAAAAAGTAGCAGGACTGCTTTGTTTAAAATTAATTTATACTCCTTAATATCAAGTTTGTCAAAAATCTATGTCACTAACCTGTGGGCGGTCTTCACACCATGTGTGCTTCTTGTTTGTTGATTGCTCCGCCCCCAAATATGACTGGACATCTGAGAGGTCATGTGATTTTGATCACAAGACACCACAGCTTTGACTAACCAATAGTTTCACTGTCATTCATTTATTTAGGGGGGAGCTACAAACATTAAACCTTAAGGGCAATTCACCTATAGGTGTTTCGTCCAGGCTGATCCAGTTTTTTGGGAGCTTGAAACCACTATTTTGTGAAACCGGTCCAAAAGTGGATAAATCTTAGAACGACACCCGTGCATTTTCATGTGTACAGCCAATCAGTATTTACATTTACATTTAGTCATTTAGCAGACGCTTTTATCCAAATCGACTTACAGATGAAGGAAACAATGGCTGAAACATCGTTTCAGTATATTTTCTGAAACGATGATGTCATCAACCCAGCATGCCAGGTTTATGAGCATGCTCCATGTCTTCCCAATTTTTAGTGTATATCTGTGGCGGAATTACAGCGCCACATACTGATTTAGCACGTATACCACATCATTTTGAGTCTTTCAGTGGTTTTGTGTGTATTCAGATACTTCTTGAGACGATGGAGTTTATGGAATTAAAAGGGAAAAAAGATTGGAAAGCTCTGGCTTCATGTGGATGTGGCCTTAATGTCAGTGTTGGGGAAGCTACTTTGAAATTGTAGTTAAGCTACAAGCTACTCATTAATAAAAGTAATTTAGTTACAGCTTAGCTACCCATCTGAAAAGTAGTTAGCTACACTACAAGTTACTATAAAAAAGTAGTTAGCTTCTTTGAAACTACTTTTTTTACAATCTTGTATTAAGAAAATGTAATAGTGTAATATTTATCATAGAAAATTGTAAAGTAAATTTCCTAGATACAGTACGTTTTTTTACTTTAGTAAATATTAAAGTATAATATTAAAATGAACCACTTCAGTTTGTGATACAGTAAGAAGAAGATGTGACACAGCGCTGCTCTGAAGGCAGAATGGAATGTAGCTTTTGGTCACGCTACACCGCTACTTTCTTAAAAAAGTAATTAACTACTGGAAAAGCGGCACTGTTTTAAAAGTAGTTGAGCTACCGCCAAGCTACTAAAAAATTTTGTTAAGTTAGCGTTGCTACTTGTAATTTGCTACTCCCCAACACTGGGCCTTATTCTAACCCCTATCCCAACACACATTGCTCAGTTTTTATCAACTTTAAAGGAAGCAGTAAAATACTTAAAATGGTCAAGAATATTGGTAAATTAAAAAAAAACATGAACATAGCAAAGTACAACAATACATAGTGCCGCAACAAATTTGGTGGAAATGGATTTGTTGTAAAGTACTTATCCAAATGAAGATTTATTTGTAAATCAAAATAATTAATGTTGCTACCTTTAGCTAATAAAAGAAGAAATAGTAACTGTGTTATGGATAGGGATGGGCACGAGTAGGCTACTCGATTACTCGAGTACTCGAACGCGACAGCGACGATCGATAGTGAAAACGATGATCGATTGGGGGTTTAAATACAGTTTTTAATTATTTTCTTTCTTTCTGATTGGTTATGCTGGCATTTCGGGTTGTGCCCAGAAATTTGATTGTTGCCTTGCGAGAGTTTGCGGTCCAGAGTCAAGTCCGGAGCACAGAAGGGCATATTGAAAGCGCACAGCGATGCTTGGTTTCACTTTGATAAACCTGACGAAAATACAGTCTAGTGCAAAATGTACGGCGCCAAGCAGCATACAAAACATACAAATCTACTACAAGTTTGATCCGTTATCATCTTACACTCTGTCTAACGTTACACCGCACGCGAGCGGCGCGATGCAACATGGCGAAAGCAAAAAGAAACTGGACGTTTGTTGCGTCTCTTTGCGCTGCATCCAGTGTGCACAGAATTTCTGTTTGTTGTATTCGCGCCGCTCGCGGGCAGGGCGAGCGTTTTCAATCCATTCCCATGGAAGCTGAGCTCGCGTTGCGCTCGCGGAGCAAAGCGAGTATTCCTCTTCTCCGCGAGCGCCACGTGAACGTGCGCTGAAGTTCATAAGAAATTGAATGGATTAAAAACGCTCACCCTGCTCCGCACCAGTATATTTGGAGACAAAATGTCAGGTGAGACCACTACTATCAGACAGACTTGTCAGACGAGCATAAGAGACTTTACCGTCAGACACTGACAGACAGAAATGTGACAGGGCAGAGATGACGTTTCATCTCACGCTGATATTTCTTTTAAATGTTTACTTTGTTTTCAAAAACATTGATTGTTAGATTATTAAAAATTCACTGTGTCGATTTAATTATTTACTCAATCTTATAGTTTTATTAACATAAATTTTCGTATCAGTGTTGTAATTAAAATATTTTCATTGTCACCATGGTATGGGGGACACGCCCCGCCCCCTCTAATGCCCCGCCCCCAATTAATCGAGTACTCGTTTTTCAAACCTGTCCAGTACTCGAAATGAAATATGATCAGAAATGCCCATCCCTAGTTATGGATCGATGTTTATTTATATAATAGGCTATTTAATTTCATCAAATGCAGAATTTGATCATCACAGAATTTACTGTTTGGAACTCCAAACAAATCTTTCCAGATCAAAGATATTTGCATGGTGACAAATTTATTTAAGTTAAATACAGCCCCTTTTTTTCTTTAACATTTATTATACTCTTTGAGAATGCCTAATGAACAAATCCTCAAGTAAATACTAAAATAATATGAATTATATGTGAATGTCTCATAATGTTGTTGCGAAATCTGAGTAGCTTTTCAGTGCATCATTGAAATGTATGGCATGTTTAAAATAAAGTAGCAACATTTATTACACTAACCAGCTTAGAAGAAAATAAAACATTGAGGATTCATATTCCATTATTTAAATGCTTACTCCAAAAGAGCACCTTTGTCAGGAAGGACTTAAACATGAAAAGTGCTATCTGTCAGACTTGGACAAATGATACCCTTGCCTGCCTGTACAAATTAGAAGTGTAACTACATTCCATCAAGAACACTCTAATGCCTCTATATATCATCTCAACCTAATAAATACATTGCTATAGCTAAAAGGTGTGCAGAGCTCCAGGCTCCGTCCAGTAGGTGCTATTTTGAATCCTCACTAATCCACATAACACAGTCGCTTTAGAAAGCATTCCTGTAATGTGGAATAAAGCCGTGTGGTCAAACATTCTGTCATCTCTATTCAGAGACTGTTACTTGCCTAAATTTGATGCATTGCTTTTTTGGTGGTGTATAACAAATTATCTGTGATAATCAGTTGCACTGAACAATGAATATAATGGATTGTTTAATCTTTACAGCAGATGAAAACAGATGAAAGGTGGCACTTTTTATTTTAGACTGCTTAAGACCGTATGTCTGTGGACTAGGGTTGTCACGGTACCATAAACATGTTTTACGATGCTATACCAGCTTAAGTATCCCGATACCAAGTAGTATCACGATGCTGTGCCATGTTCATAATTCAAATCTATACAAAAACACAGATTTAGATGAAACATTTTGTATTTACTATAGTAAACTGTATTATACTTTGCACTAGAATATTTTGTTGTATTAACTGTAGTAATTGGATAAATTGTAACAAGTACTGTAGTATACTTAAATATTTACTATGGTAAGACTATCAATCTATGAGTGTGTCTATGAGTTTTAGTAGTTTACTGTAGTAAATACTAAAGTACACTAGATCATTTTTCACGTGGGAACTAATTCAAATGTGGGACCAATTTAATTGATACAGCAGTCTTTATAAATGGAAATATTAGGCTTACTTTAAATGCAGAACTAAAACGGCCAGTAGGTGGCGTCAATTTTACAATGAGTTACTGAATCATTTACCCAACTCCTTCAAAACGCTAATTTGAATCATTATCTCGGCCGAATCATTTAAAACACACATTAATTGAGGAGATAAACACCGCAAAAAGGCAGATGTAAGTGTTCAAATGAATATTTATGCGCATATGCAACATTAACTACGGTACTACGATACTACCGTTTCAAAAATAGAGAGGCATGGCGGGTATTTTGAAGCTTTAGCATCGCGATGCTACCGTAGCACCGGTACACCGTGCAACCCTACTGTGGACTGACTTTGAGACCCTCTACTGTATTTTCTAAAACTTTTGAAGATCTTTTCCCTAATTTATGGCTTTGGGTCTGACATAATTCCAGAAATGTAAACTAAACTTATTGTCAAGGACATCTGTCATGTTCAACTTCTGTTTGCATTGGATAGCCAATGTTTTGGGTGTCTACTGCAGGACTGTCAAAACCTTTCTCCAAGTAGGCGATAATCCTTCCATCCCTGCCCCAAATATACCTGCCTATAATTGTTGAGGTCTTTTGCGGTTTATTGCACTAAAGTGTATTTTTTTTACCGATTTCCTCACAGTCCAAAAAGAGGTTTTGAAACAAAGCTGCAAAAATGACCTGCTCTAAACTCCTTTGTAAGGTCATACAGGTAAGTATTTAAACACATGTCCACTGACTGTACATTTACACTTCAACAATGCCTGATGATTATTACTGTAAATAATCAGAAACTTGCCCAGGCTTAGTGGGGTACTGTAATAAGGAAAAAGTAGGACTGGCCACTGTCATTTCTAAAGATCAGAATAAACGTAGTTAACCGCTATGAAACTATGGTATATTCATTTCATTGTTTCAATGTTAGAAAAGCAGGTCTGGCCCATGTTAATTCACACTTTGTGCACTTTGATAAACAAGCACATTTTGGGGTTTTCAGTTTTGTACAAAGCACAGTAAAATTAAAAATCTCTCCAAGGACCTAAATAACATTTTGTGCATTTTTCAGTATATTACACTCTTAAAAAAGGGTTACACTTGTTATACATTGTTACACGTGTTACATTTTAGTGTATTTACTATTGTATTTAATTCATAATTAAATGTAACTAACCTTAAACCACAACCCTATAGTAAGTACATGCAGCTAATCACTATTACTCAGTACCTAAATTTATAATTACACTGTAACATGGACACCCTAAAATGAAGTGTAAACAAAAAAGGTTTACAGCGATGCCAAAAAATTGCCTTTTTTAGTTCCCCCAAAAAACATTTAATCAAGGTATATAAACCATTTTTTTCCACTAGAAAGAACAGTGTGTGAAAAATGTACTTTGGATGTTAACATTAGCATCATAGCACTGAAGCCGAAGTTTTGTTTTAGGCTTTAGTTCCTTTTGGAGGTGGATATGAACATTTTTCTTGATGTTTGTCAAACAAATTGAACCTTATATAGTAAGATTCATGTTTAAAAGGTTATAATTGTTTTACTCAATATTTTAAACCCATTCACACATGAATTATGATAAACTCATTCAGAACTTTTTGGTATGTCCTTTGTCATGAATGGGGTGTGGAACAGAGAACCCAAATGCAGACTGGATCAATTTAACAAAGACTTTAATACAAAAACAAAGCAAAAACCCACGAGGGGGTAAAACAACAATAACGGGGAATATAACACATGGACGGAACAGGAACACTAAACTGGACTAATCACAACATTAGACATAAACTACGCTGACTGGACTGGGCGATGACTTACGAAGCATGAACAAGATGCAAAGACTTGACAAGGCTAAAGGGCTCAGCATACTACATTCGAAATCGAAAAACGACCGTCTGTGACCGGATTTCGAACAAAATCTGGTCCAAACGACAATTCGTTTCACTAGTTTGCCGCAGCAAACCAAACAGTTCGTGTTGGCCGGTAAACACCCTCGATCCACCATTGGTCCATGGCTATTACGTAATAGGTGAGTGTGTTGTTTGTGTGGCCACGTGCGCAGAGGCTATTTGGATACGTCACGTAAACCCCGCCTCCAGAAACAAAGGGGTGATGGATTGTTCGAAAACACTACCGTCTCTCAACGGTTCGAATCGACCCTAAAAATTCTGGAATCGAACAGCCCTAGCCACGGTGTCTAGTAGTTTTTCAAGGTTACTAGCCACTCAGCATTTTCACTGGTCACAATTTTGTTGTTGGGAAAATATTTATTTGAGTAAAGTTGAATTTGGCATGGTAAAATTACTTGATTTACATGGATTAAAGTTCTCTGTCGCTACGACGGATTTCCGTTAATTGGTGCGAGTCTACGACGGATTTCCGTCAATTGCAGGGTTCCAGCCTGTCCTTAATGTCTTAAATTCACTTTTCATAATGTTGTTAACCCTTTGACGCGTACGATCAAACTGGTGTGATTAGAACATTACGCGCTTTGGCTGGCACTGAGCCAGAGACAGACTCAATCCTGTCACATATCACAACTGCGCAGTGCTTTCAACCACATAATGTTTTATTTAGGCTTCAGACATATACACGTGCCTACAAGCACAAAATACATTTAGAGATTGCATAATACACACTGATGTCTAAGGAAGTGCCAATAACAATCTCCTCAATGTAATTTGATGGATGTGTTTTATTCACATCAGACACAGTATCTGCAATGTAAGCAATTGTTAAGATCACCAAATTCTTCTACCAGGTCACCAGGCACTTACATTTGTGTTTTTTAAAGAGGTCATATGGCGGAAGTACGTGTTTTTCTGTGATTTTGGTGTGTTATAAGTTGCCCATGCATGTATTAGACACGTAAAATTGCACAAATGAAAGTGTGGGAACAAAAGATGCATTCTATCTAAAAGCAAATGCTCAACCAGACTTGCCTGAAACGCCTCGTGTAACCACACCCCAGCGAATCTACCTAACTTCGTAACATGATTTGACTAAGACTGCCCAAATCTGCATGTAGTTAACGTGGGCGTAATTGTAAATCTCATTGTATCGCCTGTCAGTACAATTGCTTTGGAACCTGATGTTCCGAATATGGTAAGAGGCGTTACATTTCTGTGAAATGCTTGCAGTATTTGACCAATCACTACACACTGGTGAACTGGCCAATCATAGCACACCTCGCTTTTCAGAGCGATGAGTTTTGTAAAAAATCAGCGCGTTTCAGAGAGGCGGGGAAAAGAGGAGATACAAACATGCACGGTATGTGGAAAATACAACGTTTTTTAAACTTTAAATGGTGTATACACATTGCATTATATCTAAAACAACAATAATATTCATTTTAGCCATGTCATATGACCCCTTTAAGAGCAGTCGCGGTTCTAGACTACTGTAACTGGGGGGGCCAGGCAGGGGCCACTTATGCTTTTAGGGGGCACACTAACATGTGTCATGATTAATTTTCAGTCATTTTTCACTGTCATGTATTACTGTTTTCTCTAAGTAAACTAATAAGCTAATAAAACAAGTTCAGCTCAAATTAATGTTCCATGGTCATTTATTTCACAACACATTGTATATAGTAAAAATAACAATGACAACAATAATAACATTTAGGCACTTTTCTGCATCTTAAATGTACATACATAAATGAAAAACTACCCACAAACAAGATATCCCAAAATCAACTTAAGCAGTCATATTACCATGAGTCACATTATCAGGTATTTCCTTTACACAAAGAAAAAAAACATGAATTTCAAAATTTTCACATGTGATAAATGTGGTTCCCTTTCTGTCGGTCTCTCGATGTTGTGTCGAACCGACAGAATGGGGTTTGTCTTGAGAACCTATCATCTTCTGAGTATTTAGAAAAGGTCAATGAAAATTGGCGAATGAAATTTGCATGCCGGGCACCTCCCCTCCCCTCCACCTTTTGTTCTTCAGAGCCTACGCATCAGATGAGCTTCTCTACGATCTTTGGTGATCATTTTTCTGCTGGAATCTACGACGTGGACAGCGGACGGTCCCTTCCTGCAGTGACTCTCCCCTGGGAGTCTCGGCAGTTCCGGAGGTGTTCGAGCAAATTTCCTTTCTAAAAGAGCAAATTTCTCCAGCGTGGCATGTCCCGCTGTTCTCATGGGTGCAACACACTCATCGAGGAGGGGGACGGACACGATGCCTGCTTCCAGTACGCTGGGGCAGACGTTGTGGATACGTCCTGCCCGCACTGCGGGCGGTGATGATTCAGACATTGCGTCAGACGTTGCGTTCCCACGGGACTCGGTCACCACCTCGTTTGCTCCCCGTTCTGTGGCGGCAGGACTCCGGCCCTGCCGTCCGCTATGGCAAGCAGCGAGGGTGATATGAGGATTACTGTGAGCGATAATCCGCCAGCCACTGGCTCACGGACCGTTCACACCTTGTCTCGCTCATCTGACCGTTCCCCAGGAGACGGTCCGCCGTCTTATTCCTCAATCACGTATTCGGACATGATGCGTGATGATGAGATGTCTCTTGCAGCATCGGGGGGTGACGTACTGCCATCCGACTCCGACGATTCCTCGGGCTCCCTCCCTCGGGGGGTCGAGCACAGGAAGAAGCGGACGTCGAAATGTCAGCCATGCTTTCTCGGGCCGCCGTGAGTGTTGGGTTGCAGTGCCTGCACTGCCTTTCCCGGCGCTTGCGGCTGGCTACATGGTGCCTCGGGTTTGAGCGCGGCTCCAAGCCGCGCCCGCCACCAGTGCCGTGTTTACCGGAAGTGCATGAGGAACTTAGTAAGACCTGGAACACCCCTTTCCGGCATGTTTCACGTCAAACAAAGTTCCGTCACCCTCTCTTCCCTCGAGGTTGAGACAGCTGGAGGAAACGTCATTGTCCCCCAGGTGGAGTATGCCGCCGTGGTGCTCGTGCCCGTAGGAGGCGGCCACCTGGGGGGGGGCTCGACCTAGACTCCCGTCCAAAGCATGTGGGGTCTTGGCATCTCTGGTGTCGAGAGCTTACATTGCGGCGGACCAAGCTGCCTCCTCTCTCCACGCTATGGCTCCTGCCAGGCCAGGGCGTTGAGAGAGCTCCACGAGGGTAAGACCGACCCAGCGCGTATGCAGGAACTCCGCGCCGCCACCGACCTCGCTCTACGGGCGACCAAGGTGACCACGCGGGCCCTGGGTCGGACGATGTCCACACTTGTCCTTGGTCCATGAGAAACTCCTCTGGCCGATCCTTGCGCAGATGAGTAACGCTGAGAAGGTCCGCGCCCTATCTTGGGTCTGTGTGTTCTGAACAGGCACCTACACAATAGCTGCCTTTCAGGTTGATCACGCAGAAGCGCATCCTGACGTCCGTCAGGTGTCAAACGTGTGTGTTAGTGTGTTAAACGTTCTCTGGCAGCAGCTGATTCTTTGTATAGGCACGAGTCACAACTGCTTTATATGTAGATTTAACATGCGCAACACCGGAAGATATAGGTCTGTATTTTAATATGATGTGTAATGATATGCATTTTCGTTATATTTTTACAAAATATTTCCATTACCTGTATGATGTAGACGTAATCTTGTTTTAAGGCGCACAGACTCGACATTGTTTGCGTCTTGCTTACGTAATCTTCCTTTTGGCACGCAAGCATCGTTACTGCCACTCGCAGGACAAACTGTGCATTGCACCCGAAATTGCTAGGTTGGGGTAAAAAAATCCAGAAACGATTCCAGATTTAGGGGGGCCAGTGGGGTGCCAAGTGTGCTGACACAGGGGCACTGGCCCCCTCTGGTATGATTTATTAGGGTCTTCATGAAATGTCTGGAACATATTTTGCTTAAAAACACTCAGTGGCTGTGTAAACAAAACCCTTCTTGCCTCGTCAAAAACAGCTATGCTCACAGCAACCCGTTTTGGTGCATGTCTCTTTAACTTATAGTGAGTTATAGCGAACCCCACCCCCCTTCTGTCCAGCGTGTCAACACAACACACGTGTAGTGGCAATGGTTTAGATAAATGATATTTCCTGAATTCCTCTGCGGTTAGTTTCGTTTTAAACGTCTCAAATCATTCGTCCGGAGAGAAAAAAATCAGTCACAGCAAACAGCTAATGCGCTTACGTTGTGCGTGTATGCTTACCTAAAATCCACTGTAGATCTCAGCGGAATTACATGGATTTTAGCGCTTGTCATTGACAAGTTATAATGTTACACACGCAACGTGAGAGCTAGTTTGCTGTGACAGATTTTTCAGCCTAAGCACGAATGATTTGAGACGTTTAAAACGAAACTAACCCCTGTGTTCGCCCGTTTATTAGCAAAACAAACAGCTTGTCGCAGCTAAACATATTAACGCACATAATGTATTAACATTCATACAGCTAAACTCCAAGTGTCCATCTGCACTTATATACAGTAAGTTTAACACTGGCTTTGAATGTTCTATTTAGCCCGTGACTGACTTAGCTCCCTTCGCTGTCATATGCTAACGTTATCCTCCTATATATACAGTACATGTACGTCAATTCAGACTGTTGATGAATATTACTTACATCGGCAGTTTTGTCTCGTTCAGTCGGTCTCGATCCCTCTTGAGGAACAACTTTGAAGCTAATCCTGCTTGTACTGTCCCAGGTTGATAAAGCACTCCGGTTTGAAGTGATTCGCAAACAAGCAGGTTTTTACTTATGGTTTCTACAGTACAAAATGCGAGTTTGTATTACGTTATTTTAAATATGTTTTTGAGCACATATAAGTATATGAGTGCATATAAAAGCATGGATTATTTAATTAGATTTGTTTTATCCGCATTTTTCTGTTCTCTTTCTGTAGCGCGAGTCATAGACAGATTCAGTGTATGTTGCTGTGAGAAGAGAAGGTTCACACAGTTCAAGAGAACGTGATTGACAGCGTGATGCAATCGATCGTTTCCACCCAACAATAGAATTATATACAGTTTTAGGTATGACATGATGTGTTTATTGAGCTTTAGTTCATTTAACTTTTCTTTACTACAACCTTTTGAATTCGAATCTCACTATTATATTTTATATTTACAAAAATACTGTAGGTATATTTTAGGAGCTGTTTGATTTGGGGTAAGTTTTACTTTTTGATAATATTTGTTTTTCTGACGGTCTAGAGTACATGCAGCTACTATCACTTGACGCTAAAAACAGCAGTGGATGGAGTTATGGATATATCGTCATTTTTATCGTTATCGCAACAAATACCAGGAATTATTGTTATAGAGTTTTAGGGCCATATCGCCCATCCCTAGTTTCTGATGGATTTCCACTAAAAATAAAATAAACTCACTCCTGTCTCTTCCTAGGTTTGGACTCTGTGCAGCGACTACATTGCATGTTGTCCACGAACTTTAGCCATGGTGTCACTTACACCGCTGTCGCTTGTGTAACAACAATGGCGGAGCTCGGTGGGTGGAATTGTGTAGATTAAGGGGCAGTAACATTATAATAAAATCCACTTTGGACGTCACAATCGGAGCGAAATCTGAACGGCTCGATTTCTCACATACTTGCAGGGAAAGGCACACCAAAACAAACTTACTGGGTTATTATTTTTCACGTTTTCTGTATTGCTAGATGCACCGGGGAACGATTATAGCACTTAAACACAGAAAAAGTGGAGTTTTCATCTGATGTGTCCTTTAAGGTAGTCAGTCGTTATAAATAAAAACCCAAAGGTACTACACTTTGGTACTACACTTTGGTATTTACTTTATTCTGTCCATTAATCCACAGGTCAGTTTTGAGTATTTGAAAGACTCAACAAGACACTTTTTATGTGCACACCATTTAATAAGTTTTGAGACCAGAAAAAGGAAATGCTGATGATGATGCCATTCATTCATCAAGCTGTGTTGCCTCAATATTATTATTTACAAACCTATTCACAAGCAATTCAGCCAAAAAATGGCTGAGCCATTTCCTGTGATGTATCGATCTGGCAATCTCCTCCAGATAGAACTTTGGCATTCAAATGTGAAAGTGTCAGACTGAAAGACTTTCATGCATAAATGAGATGTTTGTTATAAGGGAAATCGATTGAAAAGTTTTCATAAAGTTAAGGTGTTTGACTTTTCTTCGTAAAATGTTATTTGCTAGCCAGCCATGCTTCCAATTGAAATAATTGATCTAATCTGGGATGAAAATATTTGTAAAATACCAAGTCAATACATGTGACATTCTGTTAAGTGTTTTGTGTTTTTTCTTTTCAGACTTTTTCTTGTTGGATATGTTACACCTGAAAAGCAAATGCTATATAGCAGTATTTATTCTGTCTGGGTAATACTTTAGAATAATCTTTCATACCTAGTAACAGTATTACATACCTTGTATGTAACAGTATTCTAAAGTGTTACCAATTTGTATTTTGACAATTTACTATGTGAACACTAACTTTACAACCTTTAAGCGTCATATTTTAAATGTCAAAAAGAGCTTTTTTATGAGTTCTTTGCCTTATTCACATTTTAGTCCCACATAATTTATATTCCCACAACATTTATATTTATTCATTTGGCAGACGCTTTTATCATACTGTATACTGTGTAGATTGTATTGTATGTACATATACATGTGTGTGTGATTATGTGCGTGTGAACATTATTCTGTACCACATACAGTATCGAATCGTATGAATATTAACTCATACTAGAATTTATTGCCACGTAAATGGGTAAATTAATTTATTATAAAATTAAAATTAATCAGAATTTCATCTGCTGGTTGCTTTGTTCGACTGAGCTTCTTCCAGAAGCAACTGCTATATGTAAGGGATAATGTGCAGGCAGCCGGTTGTTATCACAGAAATAAGCCCTGACAGTGTGATTGTAGCACACTGAAGGGGATTATTTCGGGATAACAGCTGGCTGATTGTACATTATCCCGCTTATTACACATCTACTTGCCACATGAGAAAAAAAACTGGACGTGAGATGTAAATTTGAAATATTTATTTAGCTCGTTTTTACCGAATGCTACGGAGCCCTTAGAGGGACATGGTGGTGCACTCAAAAAAATGATTTACTTAAGTTAAATCAACACAACTTTTGGAAAATCTGGTCGCAACATGATTTTTTATGTTTAGTCATATAACGTACTCTGTTACTAACGTAACCTCGGTTCCCTGAGATACGGGAACGAGTACTGCATAGCAGGACACTATGGGGGAAAACTCCTTTTTCTCCGATGACTGAAGCTTTACAGTAACGCAGTGAATACTGCACGGCCATTGGTGCGTGCAAAGTAAAACTTTGAGCCAATGGCAGAGAAGCTGCACAGACCTATGGCGATGGCGCCCGCCAAAGTGGGCGGGGCTTATGGCTATATAAGCAGACACATCGCCGTAGGGTCCTCAGGTTACTTCTACTGAAGCGACGACCATATGCAGCTTGTAAGCACGGCCAGGAACGCAGTACTCGTTCCCGTATCTCAGGGAACCGAGGTTACGTTAGTAACCGAGTAGCAGGACACTATGGGGAACCAGTATAATCCCGCCATGCTACAAGTGGAACGAAAAACATCATATAATCCCGAAGCCGTGGCTCGAGGATAGGTATGAGGCAGAGAATCCTGCGGAAGGTGGAAAAGCCAAGCTAATAGGTGGCCTAATCCGGTTAATCATCCGGCTAGCATCCGGTTGTGGGCCGTCGTGGCCTAATGGTTAGAGAGTCGGACTCGTGACCAGAAGGTTGCCGGTTCAATACCCAGGGCCGGTGGGTAACGACTGAGCACCTTACCCCTACCTGCTCCCCGGGCGCTGCAGTGATAGCTGCCCACTGCTCCGGGTGTACGTGTGTTCACCACTTGCTGTGCGTGTGTTCACTACTCTCTGGATGGGTTAAATGCAGAGGTCACATTTCGGGTATGGTTCACCATATCTGACTGATAGGTCACTTTCACTTCAGTTAATCGTCCCAGTAGTGTGCTAGGTGCTGGTGTGGTTGAGGGCAACCACAGCCCAGCAGTAGTCTTAAGCAGAAAGGACCCGGGCCTGTAAGGCCGGAACGTCCAGACTGTAGAATCTGGTAAATGTGGAAGGCAAAGCCCAGCAGGCCGCCGCACAAATATCCACTATGGAGACTCCGCTAGACCATGCCCAGGAAGAGGCGACACCTCTAGTAGAATGGGCTCTAACTCCCGTGGGGCATAGAAGGCCCAAGCAAGAGTATGCCAGCGCGATAGCCTCAACTATCCATTTAGATAGTCTATGCTTCGTGACCGGAGACCCTCTGGTGTGGTCTCCAAAGCAGACAAAAAGCTGTTCCGACCGACTGAATGGGCGGAACCCTCAATGTAGATCTTAAGCGCTCTGACTGGACAGAGCAGATTCAGCTCCGGGTCCTGCTCGGAGGAGGGGAGCGCAGAAAGTATCACTACCTGTGCTCTGAATGGAGTAGAGAGCACCTTAGGTACGTAACCATGTCTAGGTTTGAGGACTACCTTAGAGTCGTCAAGCCCAAACTCAAGATAGGAGGGGCTCACAGAGAGCGCCTGTAGATCGTCCACACCTTTTACCGATGCTAATGCTAGCAGCAGAGTGGTTTTAAGCGTTAAGGGACGGAGGTCCGCAGACTGCAGAGGCTAGAAGGAAGGGCCCTTCAGAGCTCTCAACACCGTGGGCAGATCCAATATGGGAACGGTGAGGGGGCGAGGAGGGCATAGCCACCTGGAACCCTTCAAGAAGCGAATGACCAAGTCATTCTTTCCCACTCCTCGGACCTATATGGGGGCATGAGAAGCTGCAATTCCTGCCACATAGACCTTGAGCGTGGAAGGGGAGCGGCCCTTATCCAACAGCTCTTGCAGGAAGGACAGAATTAGTGATATGTCACAGGATTCTGGGTCTGCTCCGCGGGTTGTACACCAGGTGGAGAAGACAGACCACTTGAGGGTATAGAGTCGTCTAGTAGATGGAGCTCTAGCCTGTGATATCGTGTTCATGATACTCTCGGGGAGGACCGTAGGCTCCCGTCAAGAGGCCAAAGGTGCAGAGCCCACAGCTCTGGCTGGGGGTGCCAAATTGTGTTGCCTGCCTGAGAGAGGAGGTCCCGTCTCAGAGGAATAGGCCACAGGGCTGCGACGAGCAGCTGAGACAGTTCCGCAACCCAAGGCTAGTTCTTCCAGAGTGGGGCTACGAACAGCACCTTGTGCGCCTGTTCTCTGATCCTCCTGATCGTCTGTGGTATGAGAGTGATCGGGGGGAAGGCATAGAGGAGCCGGTTGGGCCAGTTGTGGGCCAAGGCATCCCTGACCTTCGAAAAAAAGGTGGGCAATGAGTGTTGTCTTTTGAGGCAAAAAGGTCGATTTCTGCCTTGCCAAAGACTTCCCAAATTTTCTGAACCGACTTGGGGTGGAGCGTCCATTCCTCTGAAGGGACGTGCTCCGAGATAGCATATCTGCTCCCTGGTTCAGTCTGCCCGGCACATGAGTTGCCCTTAGTGAGTGCAGATTGCACTGAGCCCATTCCAAGAGGCAAAGTACCAGGGAGAAAAGGCGTCTTGAGGAGAGGCCTCCCTGGTGATTTATGTAGGACACCACTGTAATGCTGTCCGATCGGACTAAGACGTGGCGGTCCCGTAAGACCGGCAGGAAGTTGCAAAGAGCCAGCCATACTGCCTGCATTTCTAGGCAGTTGATGTGCAGGCCCTTTTCCTGAATCGACCAGTGACCGAAGGCCGGTGTGCCATCGCACAGATCCCCCAACCCGTTTTGGAGGCGTCTGTTGTGACCACCTTTCATCTGCATGTGGTGCCCAGGGACCTGGACCTTAGCTCTTCCTCTGAATGTGCTAGAACAAGCCAGTCGTCGAGGTAGTTCAGAATGCGGATTCCCGTCTGCCTGAGAGGGGATAGAGCCGCGGCCATGCACTTCGTGAAAGTGCGAGGAGCTAGAGACAGTCCGAATGGAAGGACCATGTATTGATATGCAACCCCTTCGTAGGCGAATCTCAAGAATCGTCTGTGATGGGGGGCTAGTATGCATCTTTCAGATCCAGGGAGAAGAACCAGTCCCCTGGGCATATTTGCGAGAGGATCTGTTTCAGTGTAATCATTCTGAAACGCCGTTTCATAAGGGCGCGGCTCAGATGTCTGAGATTGAGGATGGGGCAGAGACCGCCATCCTTTTGGGGTACGAGGAAGTAGCGGCTGTAGAAGCCCGACTCAGTTTGATCTGGAGGAACCAGTTCTATGGCTCCTTTGTCCAGTAAGTTCCCCAACTCCGTGCGCAGAACATGTGAATTCGCACTCTGGACTCGGGTGGTGATCACCCCGCGGAAACGCGGGGGTCTGCGAGCGAACTGGAGTGATTATCATCAAGATATTATTCCCATTACCCAATCCGATACCCCGGGGATGGCCCGCCAGGCCTCGGCCCGTATGGCAAGGAGTTGAATGCAATGGGGAGGTATGCCGCCTTTCGGGGGCTTGACTCCTGTGGAGAGTGGAAGAGGAAGGTTGCTCTTTTTCTGACAATGTTTGTGTTTTATATAAGTGCCCGCTATAACAGCGGTGGGTTGTGCGGGTGTTAGAACAGACCCGGTATTCACATTGTGGAACAAAAACACATTTTCGCCAGCACCCGGAACAGAACGGGGTGTTTGGGCGCACAAAAGAGCCTTCTTTGAAGGAGGCCCAGCCGCAGCGAGACACGGTCCCTTCCTCTTCCTTTCCTCGGTCTCAGGATGGTGCCTGAGGCGCAGGGTCCAGCGTGATCTTTGGCCGGGGTCCCTGAGGGTGGGGGAAATGTCTCCCGGAGCGAGATCGTTGACGCATCTCAGCTCCTGTTACCTTTTGGGCAGTGGGGGGCGTTGCCTTCACCGGCTGCTGAGTCGGTGCTGGCTTGGAGCAAGCCGACGCAGGTCTGGACCCGGGTCTCTTGGGCAGGAAGTGCTTCATGGCCTGCAAAGATTTCTGTGCTGCAGTGAAGCGTTCCGCAAAACCCTCCACTGCTGGTCCGAAGAGGCCGGCAGCGGATATTGGAGCATCGAGGAAGGGGACCTTGTCTGCTTCCTTGATCTCTGTGAGCATCAGCCACAGATGGCGCTCGAGCACCACGAGACTCGCCATTGACCTGCCTATCGCCTGGGCCGTGGCCTTGGTGGCGCGTAGGGCGAGATCCATCGGGCTCTGCAGTTCTTTGAAGGGCGCGATATCTCTACCGGACTCGTCCATGCCCTGGAGGAGTTTGGCCTGGTACACTTGAAGCACTGCCATGGAATGCAATACTGAAGCCGCTTGGCCGGCGGACGAGAATGCGCGTCTAGCGAGGGCCGAGGTGGTTTTGCACGTCTTTTTTGCACAGAGGGATGGGCCGCTTTTGCCGTCCAACCGATGGCCGAGGGCGGACACAAATGTGCGGCTACCGACTCATGCAGGGGAGGCAGCTTCTCATATCCTTTTTCCTCTGCGCCGTCAACCGAGGTGAGAGCGGAGGAAGAAGAGGGTCGTAGACGGGCCGAGTAGGGAGCACGCCATGACCTGGTGAGTTCATCGTGAACCTCCGGGAAGAACGGTGAAGTTTGCTGAAGAGGGGCTTGGCGGCGCCCCGGCAGGAACCATTCGTCCAGGCGGCTGCGAGCGGGTTCCTCCGGAGAGGACCACTCTAAGCCCAGCTCCTCCACAGCCTTAGTAAGGACCCGAAAAAGCTCGGAATCCAGACCCGGCACGGGTTTGCTGTGCTCTATAGACGGCAGGGGGGCGGGGTCGAAAACCGAGCCCGACAGCTCCTCCCCATCTGAAGCCGCTAACAACATGCTGTCGTCTTCCTCGAATTCGCTTCCATGCCTGAGACGCTGGTCGGCCTGGGAAAAACGAACCGGCAAATTTTCTCTCTGTGGAGAGTGCGAGGCACACCGAGGGGATGTGAGCTCACGCTTCCCCGAGTGCTTAGTTCCTCTAACCCGCTGCTTCGTCTCCGTAGAGTGAAGCGGGAGGGATCAAGAAGCAGATTTGCTCTCTGAAAAGGAAGCTATCCACGAGCGCAGAGAGGAGAGACTCATGCTCTCGCAATGAGGGCATTCCATCTCTCTGAGTGCGTCTTGAGCGTGGGAAACTCCCAAGCATGAGACACACTCGCCATGACCATCAGTGGTGTGCAGGGATACCCCACACGAATGACAGTGACGGCGCGGCATTTGCAACAACGCCGCAGGAAATTTGCTCAGGAAATTTGCTCAGGAAATGTGCTGTTTTAGAGCTTGCCGAATGGCGGCAGGGAGCAGGAACCAGCGCTGCTGAGAAACCAGCGAAATCATTGGCCCAAAGTTTTACTTTGCACGCACCAGTGGCCGTGCAGTATTCACTGCGTTATTGTAAAGCTTCAGTTATCGGAGAAAAAGGAGTTTTCCCCCATAGCGTCCTGCTACGCAGTACGAGTGAAGTATCGATAGGGAACTGAATCCATTCATATTGGGACAACATAAAGAAGTTGTTACATTTGGGCAGAGGACTCATATTTCCCAGCATGCTATGCGCATGACTGCATTTTGAGAGTTATTTTCTTAAATAAGTGTTATTTAATGCATTTTTCAGTAAAAATAAACACTTGTAAGTGTTTAATGTTCATTTATCTTTAAGGTTTTTTAGAGTTTGTTATATTTTTAAATTTTGTGCTTACCATTGTTCAGAAAAGTGTTGCCTTTGCTTGGGTAGTGGGCGTTTATATTTTAAAAAAATAATCATTTCTGTTGAGTTCTCTTAACTCCAAATGAAATTATGTCTAATTAATGCACAAAATGTTTAAATTTAAAAAATCTTCTTGAGTGCCTTCATAACATAACCTAATTTATAAAAATGTGTATTTTATATTGGTTTTATGTAAAATATACATGTTAACATAATTTAATTTAAAAAAATTAAATTATTATAAAAGTTAATGATATAAAACAAAAATAAGACTCTTAATCTGATTCAACTAGAACCTTTGAGAACCTTTGACAACCAAGATGGCGCCAGTGTCGGCATGCCGTCAGTTGCTCCTATGTCTCCTATGTCTCCTTGTTTGGATGTATGTTCGGTTCTCAAACTGTGGTGCCCTTGTGGTCTATGATCGCCAGACTCTTTTAGACATCAGATCAGCATTTTCACTTTAACAAATCGGATGTGGAGTGTGTCTTAAATAAATCGTACGGGAGTGTTACAATGGATATTCCGGATGTCATTTGCCGCTGGGCCCTGACCAACCCACGGAGGAAGCACAGGAGGAACGCGGGTCTCAGGGAGGTCGTTCGATTAAGCTGAAAGCCCGTCTGCATGCGGGCTGTATCCCAAGCCCTTTTTGTGAGCCGTCATATGGCGTCTCCGTGGTCTGGCGTCTCCTGGATCAGGCTCATCGGTGGCTTTGACCCTTTCTTCCCCTGTTCCCGCCCTCCGTCCCCGGGGTTGGCCCTCCTCAGACCAGCCGTCTTCTCCAAAGAGCTGGAGCGGCTCCTGGTGTGCTGCGGCTGCTGCGCAGAGTGTCACTCTCCTCCGGAGCCGTTCCTCCACCCAAGATGGTTTTAATCAACGCGCATTCACTGGTGAATAAGACTTTCCTGCTGAACGACTTTTTCTGTTCGCACAATTTGGATTTTATGTTCATAACTGAATCATGGATTAAGGATGGCGATTTTACCCCTTTTTCTGAGCTGGTCCCGGTTGACTGTACATTCTTTAACTCCACTCGCAAATGTGGACGAGGGGGTGGGCTTGTGACTGATGAAAAACACATATCTTGCGCAATGTCGCACCATCCCGGTAGATACTTACACCAGCTTTGAAGTCCAACTTCTCCATCTCGACTGGAATGGTCCTGTCGGCTTAGTGGTGATCTACCGTCCTCCACACTCAGTTAAGGACTTTGTACAACAATTCACTGACTTCATTGGTAACATAGTCATTAAATTTGATCATTTTTAATTGGTGGGTGATTTTAACATTCATGTCTGCTGTCAGGCAAACCAGCTGTCAAAGGAATTTCCTAATATAATTGAAGCTTTTAACCTGATACAGTGGGTTAAAGATCCCACTCATATCCACGGTCATACTCTGGACCTTGTTCTTTCCTACGGGGTCAATATTGCTGATACTATAGTCTCTGATTGTATGCTCTCAGATCACAAGCCTATTTTATTTTCCATGTCTCTTCCAAGTCTTCCTCATATCTTTTCTAAAAAATTATCTATGTCCAGGGTTTTTTCTACTCAGCTCAGTGAAAGTTTTAGTCAGTGTTTCATTAAGTCCTGTTCTCATCTACTTATGGTCTCTCCGTTAGCGGACCTGGATGAGGACGAACATCTGAGTCTGTTAACCTGGCTTGATGTATTAAAGGGGTAATTTTACGAGGCTAAAACGAATATTATTGTTTGCTTTAGATGTATGACAATGTGTATACACGATTTAAGGTTAAAAAATGCTGTATTTTCCACATACCGTGCATGTTTGTATCTCCTCTTAGCCCCGCCTCTCTGAAACGCGAGGATATTTTACAAAGCTCATCGCTCTGAAAAGCGAGGTGTGCTATGATTGGCCAGTTCACTACTGCGTAGTGATTGGTGGAATACTGCAATTGTGTGACGGAAATGTAACGCCTCTTACCATATTCGGAACATCACGTTTCAAATAAAATGTAACCATTCATTTTTCGTTGACTCATCTATTGGCAGAGAAAACAAAGAGGCTTTCTTTTGGCAATGGAACACACAGCGTCTCCACGACATGGCTGCTCCGGCGGCGGTACAATGAGATTTACAAGACCGCCCACATTACTTGCGTGTAGATTTGGGTGGTTTTAGTCAAATCACTCCACGAGCTGACGTCAAGTTGTGGGGGTGTGGTTAAACGAGGCGTTTCAGGCAGGTCTGGGTGAGCATTCACTTCTGTCACGGTTTGCGTTGACAGAACCCAAGCGCAGGCAACAAGGGGTTAACACCAAGGGAATATTTATTAAATAACAAAAACGAAACAAAAACCCACGATGGGGTAAACTTAACAAAACAGGAAAATGAACAGGACGAAGACTGATATACACTAAACATCACTGGACAAAACTAAACCAAAAACTTACTAAACTTGACGGAGAAACTAAACAGGAACGTGAGCGTGAACACCAAGAGAGCTCAGGAGACATGGAACGCATAGAACGCAACGCACAAGCACAGGACAAAGAAACATGAGGGCATTTTAAAGGGAAGACAAACAAAGGGTAATCAACGAGGGCAGGTGGGAAACATTAGACACAGCAGGGAAGCAATACATGAAATGAGAGGGGCGGGGCTAATGACAAGACATGAGAAAAACAGTAAAAAACATCAACAACTCATGGCTTTCTCACATAAAACCAAAGGCTTTGTTATGGCTCTGCCACAGGACCAAGAAAAACATGACTAAGTGAGGCAGAGCCATGATAGCTTCTAGATAAAATACATATTTTGTTCCGACACTTAAATTTTTGCAATTTCACGTGTCTAATACATGCATGGGCAACTTATAACACACAAAAGACAAAGAAAAACACATACTTCCGGCGAATGACTCCTTTAAATGAGACTGTTCCTTTAAAGCCTATTAAGCATAAACAAAAATCTGAACTGTGGTATACTGCTGAGACTAGGCTGCTAAGGCAAGCTTATAGAAAGGCTGAGCGGAAGAAAGACAATCTATACATCTCACTACAGTAACTTAAAAACAGTCTATTGGCTTTTCAGAGAGCCGCCAAATCGGCTAAGGCAACCTACTTTTCAAATTTAATATTACAAAATCAGTCTAGACCTAAAGTCTTGTTTTCGGTCATAAATTCTATTGTAAATCCCCTGGTCAACACTGTATCTGTTGCCTCTGTTGCTCTTTGTGAAAGCTTCTTGAGGTTTTTTAAGGAAAAAGTAGTTAAACTTGAAATGGCGACTCATACTCCCCCTATTGAGCTGCCTCTCCCCCCGCAACTGTCTGCATCTTGGGACGTTTTTGAACCTGTCTCCTTCCAATCACTCAGTGACATTATTGCCAAGCTGAAACCCTCCTTTTCTTCAAATGATGTTATCCACCCTAGATTTTTAAAGCAAATTGTTGATGCGGTTGGACCAGGTCTAGTATCCTTTTTAAATAAGTGCCTTTCAACTGGGGTGGTTCCTGCTTATCTGAAAGTGGATATGGTCACACCTCTCCTGAAGAAGCCATCACTAGATATATCAGTTTTAAGAAATTACCGCCCGATCTCTGTTTTGCCATTTATCTCCAAGGTTTTGGAAAAGATTGTATTGTTCCAACTTCAATCTTTCCTTGCTGTAAATAATCTGTTTGAGCATTTTCAATCTGGTTTTAAGGCTGCCCACAGTACAGAATCTGCCCTTCTGAGAGTGCTAAACGACATTTTTCTAGCCACCTACACAGGTGACTCTGTGGTTCTCGTTCTCTTAGATTTATCAGCTGCTTTCGACACCATTAACCACTCGGTTTTAATAAATAGACTTAAATCGTGGGTGGGTCTCTCTGGCACAGTTCTAAAGTGGTTCCATTCATTTTTGTGTGATAGGAAATATGTGGTCAGACTAGGAGAATTTCTATCCTCAACTGATTCTCTCCCCTGTGGCCTCCCGCAAAATTCTATATGTCCCCTTCCCTTTTTTCATTATATATGTTACCTCTAGGATCTATTTTTAGAAAAAACGGGGTGTCATGCTACTGTTACGGCGATGACACTCAAATCTATTTACCTTTTAGGAAAATGATCCACTGGCCATGACTGCTCTCTCAGCCTGTTTAGATGAGGTTAAATCCTGGTTATCTCAAAATTTTCTAACCTTAAATGAGGAAAAAACTGAAGTAATCGTTTTTGGCCCCTCAGAAAATTCGAAAGCATTTAATTATGACGTCGGATCCATATGTGCCTTTAGGTCCTCGCAGGTACGGAATCTGGGTGTTATTTTGGATGACTCATTAAAGTTTGATAAACAAATTTCTACTGTAATTGGTCCAGCTTTCATCAGTTACGCATACTTGCAAAAATTAAAAATCAGTATGCTCAGAGAGGCGGCGGCCCGGGTGCCATTGCCGGACGCGAGGACAAGCGCCCATCAGCTCCTGACAAAGCTGACGGCCCAAGACGACATCGAAGCCTACCTCCATACATTCGAGGTAGTAGCTACGCGGGAGGCCTGGGACAAGGCGGAGTGGGCGAAACTCTTACTAGTGGTACCCAAGACCAAGACGGCGACGATTCTGGAGTTGGCGCACGCATATCCGATGGCGGGACATCTGGGGGCCGCAAACACCGCCCAACGTATCCGGGACAAGTTTCACTGGCCCGGCCTCGAGGCTGAGGTGAAAAGGTTCTGTCAGGGATGCCCGACCTGCCAACAGACGTCACCCCAGCGCCCTCCCCCCAGCCCACTCATCCCTCTCCCAGTGATCGAAGTACCCTTCGAGTGGATCGAGATGGACCTGGTGGGACCGCTACCAAAGTCTGCCCGGGGACACGGACATATCCTGGTCATTATTGATTACGCCACCCAGTACCCGGAAGCTATACCGCTACGGAAGGCCACCGCCAAGGCGATTGCTAAGGAGTTGTTCCTGCTTTTCAGCCGCGTAGGAATCCCTGCGGAGGTCCTGACTGACCAGGGAACTCCATTCATGTCCCGGCTGATGGCGGACCTCTGCCACCTACTCAAGGTAAAACAGCTCAGGACATCCGTGTACCACCCCCAAACCGACGGACTGGTAGAAAGGTTCAACCAGACAGTGAAGAGGATTGCTCCGCAGAGTGGTGGCAGAGGATGGGCACGACTGGGACCTCCTACTGCCGTTTGTGCTCTTCGGGATCCGGGAGGTGCCCCAGGAGTCCACAGGCTTCACCCCCTTCGAACTCCTCTTCGGCAGACAACCCCGCGGGCTCCTGGATGTTGCCAGGGACGCCTGGGAACAACAGCCAGCACCCCACTGCAGCGTGATCGAGCACGTCCAGCAAATGTGGGCTCGCATAGACCGGGTTATGCCCATCGTTAAAGAACACCTCATAGAGGCTCAGCGCACCCAGCAACGGTGGTATGACTGGCCCACACAGCCCAGAGAGTTCCAGCCGGGGGATAGTGTGCTGCTCCTGATGCCCACAGCCACTTCAAAATTCTTGGCCTCTTGGAAAGGACCCTACACCATCGTGGAGAAGGTGGGGCCGGTCAACTACCGCATCCATCAGCCAGGATGAGGACGGGAGGAACAGCTGTACCATATCAACCTGCTAAAGGATTGGATCGCCTCCCCAACCCAGATGGTGGCTTTCACGGCAGCAGAGCCACCGGTAGTCCAAATGGGAGAGCATCTGTCCCCCGTCCAGAAGAAAGAACTTCAGTCCCTGGTCAGTCAGTTCCAGGACGTCTTCTCTGAAAAGCCCGGGCAGACTCGGATAACCCAACATGAGGTCAGAACACCACTTGGAGTCATGGTGACACAGAGGCCCTACCGGTTCCAGAGGCTCGTCGACTGGCTATAGAGGAGTAGATCAACCGGATGAAAAAACTTGGAGTGATAGAGCCCTCCCATAGCCCCTGGTCATTCCCATCATGATGGTCCCAAAACCAGACGGCACTCTCCGACGGATACCCGATGCCTCGAGTAAATGAGCTGCTGGACCGACTAGGAAAGGCTCGCTGCATCACCACGCTCGACCTGACAAAAGGGTATTGGCAGGTGCCCCTTTCCCCAGAGTCCCGCGAGAAGACGGCGTTTAGTACCCCCTCAGGACACTGGCAGTTCAGGGTGCTGCCTTTCGGGCTGCATGGGGCACCTGCCACCTTCCAGTGGATGATGGACATCTTGCTGCATCCCCATCAAGCCTACGCGGTCGCCTACATAGATGATCTGGTCATCCACTCGGGGACCTGGGACGACCACCTAGACAGACTGCGGAGAGTGATGATGGACCTCCGGAAGGCAAGCCTAACGGCGAATCCTAGGAAGTGCCATCTCGGACTCGCCGAAGCCCAGTACCTGGGGTATAAGGTCGGGGGTGGCCTTATCCAGCCCCAGGCGAAGAAGGTGGAAGCAGTCCGGGACGCCCCCCGACCCAGCAACAAATCCCAGGTACGCGCCTTCCTGGGGCTAGCCGGGTACTATAGGTGCTTTATCCCCAACTCTTCATCCATAGCCAGTCCCCTGACCGACCTGACCAGGAAGGGGCAGCCAGAGAATGTGAAGTGGACCCCGGAGATGGACCAGGCATTCCAGGTCCTGAAGAAGATTCGTCCTCCCCGGTGCTACGGGCGCCGGACTTTGGCTGCTCCTTCACCCTCCAGACCGATGCTTCAGACACCGGACTAGAAGCAGTGTTGTCCCAGACCCAGGATGGAACGGAACATGCTGTGATATACATCAGCCATAAACCCCAGCCGAAAGCAGGTATGCCACGGTGGAGAGGAAGGCCCTGGCCATAAAGTGGCCAGTCCTGGAGCTGCGCTACTATCTCCTGGGATGGAGCTTTTCCCTGGTAACCGAACCATGCACCTCTGAAATGGATGGCCAAAGCCAAGAACACCAATGCCAGGGTCACAAGATGGTTCCTAGCGCTCCAGGACTACCACTTCACCGTGGTACATTGGGCACGGCAACACAGACGGTCTGTCGAGGTTGTGGTCAGGATGGACATCTCGGTCAGGTAACTCCCCCCTCCGTCTCAACACCTCTCTAAGTCTCCCCACAGAACATCCCACGGGACCAGGTCGACGCTTTGGGGGGGGTGTGATGAGTCACCCCTTGTGCAATCAGCATCACCATGGAGACGGAGGAAATCAGATCGGCACACCTGCCGTTCATCACCACCTGCGGCTCATTTCTCACGACTACAAAAGCCGAAGCCACAAGGACGGAGGTGAGCAACGTCTCGCTACCGAATGGTGGATCTCATAAGACTTTCTTGTGTTCTCAGGCTTGGATGACGCATAGACCGGCAGGATCGCACTTCTCCGTAGTGAACCCAGAAGCCCTAATGACCGGCAAACTGCTCGGACCCAGCACCATACGCAGACCACAAGACGTGCCATACGCAGACCACAAGACGTACCCCAGGAACCCGGAAGTCACTTGTTGCATTGTTTTCTTCCATCTCCACCGGGGACTTTCAAGAAACTTACCCTCCGGGGGTATCCACATAACTCCCTCGTGTACGTGTCGTTGCTCCACCTGTCACACTCCTTAAACAGGTTCGACTCAAAGTTTCTCCCTTAATCAGAATTCAAGCTCCGAGGTACCCCATATCTGCACACCCACTCCTCCACCAGTACTCTAGCAATCGTCTGAGCCTCCTGGTTGTGAAGAGGGAATGATTCCGTCCACTTTGAGAAGTAGTCGCCAATGACTAAAATATACCTATTTTTGTCCTTAGTCTCTGGTAATGGCCCCAATATATCTAACGCCACACGCTTATGTGGCTGGGATGCAAAAGACATCTGGAGCAAAGCACAAGGAGCTTTTCCCACACTTTTGAGAGATGCACAGTCATGACACTCCCTACACCATTTCTTTACTCCCACAAACCACCCAGGCCAATAAAAACAATCTTTCACCTTGGCCTGTAGTTTCTGAATGCCCAGATGTCCACCAATAGGTGCATTATGCAACATAGACAACACCCCGGGAATTAAACTTCTGGGCAAGACTACCTGTACCACAGACGCAGCATCAGAATTAGCTGGGGGCAACCGTACCAACCGTTGATTTTGAATCTACAATTGGTCCCATACTGAAACATATTTTTAGCAAGGTCGGGATTTAACTCCACTTCTTTCCGGCCATCTGCCTCTCCAGATTTAAACTGAATAAGTAACTGAATAACAGGGTCCCCTTGTTGAGACTTTACTAGTTCGTCTTCAATTTCCCTTACCTCCTCTGTAGAGCTTTCTGCCCCATCCACCTCACTCACTACCCGGACCGTCGTCGCCTGTTTCTTTGCTTCAAGGAAACCCCCATCCCTCTCCCGGCCATCCCCACCCATAGACCCCGGGAGTCTGGAGAGGGCATCTGCATTAGAATGCTACTTCCCTGACCTATGAATAATTTTGTATTGGAAGTTTGCCAACTGCTCGACCCACCGAGCCAACTGTACCTCTAACTCCCTGAAATTATGTAACCAACGCAATGAGTTGTGATTGGTTCGGAGCATAAACTCCCTACCTAGCAAATAGTGCTTAAAATGCTTAGTAAAGGTCACCATACTCAGAAGTTATTTTTTTGTTGTGGCATATTTCCATTCCTGCTTAGACAAAGCCCTACTAGCATATGCCATCACTCGCTCCAGACCCCCTTCCTCTTGGGACAAGACAGTCCTGATACCCACATCACTGCCGTCATTATCCAAAATAAATTTTTAAGGCTTTTGGGGGTCTGGGTAAGCCAAGACGGGCAGCAATAAGGCTAGCTTTCAGCTGCTGGAAGGCTTCCTGACATTCTTCCCCCCAAACAAATATCCTCCCTTTTTCAGTGAGACGATGTAAAGGCCGAGCAATCTCAGCAAACCCCTTGATAAAGCGCCTGTAATAGGATGCCAATTCTAAAAAACTTCTCACCTCTGTCTGAGTTTTAGGGATGGGCCAAGCACGTACCACCTCTACTTTAGATGGATCAGCCATCACTCCCTCCGTAGAGATAACATGGCCCAGATATTTTACTTGGGAAGCAAATAAAGTACACTTAGGGGGTTTAACCTTAAGATTAGCATGGCGAAGCTTGAAAAGGACCTCCTCCAGTCTTTGCAAATGTTCTTGAATCGTTCGCCCAAAAACGATAATGTCGTCCAAATACACTTAACAAGTAGTCCACTGTAAATCAGCTAACACAACATCCATTAGACGCTGGAAAGTACTGGGTGAGTTATATAATTGCTGGAATGATGGCATTCGATGTGAGTCTTTACGTTTAGTGTTCTCAAATTACTTCACCTTCGCTTTACAAAGCTTGCATATTGCATATGTCTTGTCAAGCTCCTTCTTACCATAGAGATGATAAAATCCAAAGTATTTCCAGAAACCTGCCCTCGCTAAAAATGGGACGGGGTGTATTTCTTTTAGCACCATCGCTGTTGCTAAGCTTAAGTTGTGCAGTCTCTCGACTGTCCGGGTGCCGCACCGCTCTTGCAAAAAAGTTCTGCCTTTTAGTTCCGACAACATCACCAATTGTTATTTTAACTAGAAAATCGATTTTTAGAAATCTGTGAATCGATAAGAATCGCTAGAGGACTGAATCGCGATTCATATGTGAATCGATTTTTTTCACCCACCCCTACTAAATAATTAAAAGACGCACGCCACGTGTCAACTTGAATGGTGTAGGGCTTTAATGACAACGCCCCGTCTGTCTCCCAATGCCATCGCAAGTTCGAATTCAACCAGTTACAAAAGTTGTTTTGGAAAACCTCTAGCCAAAGTATTAAGCCATGTTCATGGGTTTATAATTTGTTAACTTTATTAATCATTATATTTATTCAAGTTGTATCATTTATAGCATTTATTGGTAATATTAGGTTTGACACCCCAACCCGGACCTCACTAATTTTCAAACCTTGGCTACGGCCATGAGTCTGTGGTATACTGTATGAGTATTTCGTTTTACACGTTCTTGATAAGAAAAACAAGCATATATAGGCTGTTCCGCCGGTTACAAATAAGGCTGACGATGGAGAAAATGTGCTGCTCTCCCTTACAACTCGTCGTTTAATAACTCCAGTGGCTTAGGGGAAGTGACCCCGTACAATAGTAAAGCTTTTCCCCCGATCGAAGGGGGTTCGAGTCCACCTATTGCCAAACATGTTCTCCTTTTCAGAATCAGAATCAGAAGATTCAGAATCAGAATCAGAATCAGAATCAGAAAAGCTTTATTGCCAAGTGTGCTTGCACACACAAGGAATTTTCTTTCTTTTCTTTTTCCCATTACTAATCAGAGTGGAAAGGCATTTGTTTTCATTTGTTTTGTTTTCAGCGGGTAATAAATCATGAATCATTTATCTGGTAGGGTAGAGAGGGCTTTAACTATCCCAATAATGTGGCATTCATTTAATAAATATGATCATTTACACTCAAAATGTTATTATTTCATGCTGTTTTATAATGTACTGAGGTGCAAATATATGCTACTGTAGGCATAGATATGTATATATAAATACAGTAGGCCAAGGGGGTTGCCTGCCACCGCTCACAGTTTCGGATAGTGGTTTTATGATTTCTTTAGTTTAATAGATAAAATAATTGTAATTTCATATAAAAATTAACCAATGAATCATTTAAAATGATTTATATAAATTAAATGTGAAAATTGGATGTAAATGCAAAAGAAGAGCCAAAGCATATCTTATCCCTATTAAAAAATTCAATTTAAATCGAATATGGCCCAAAACACAAAACAATATTTTGTAATTGTTTTGCTGTGGAGTCATTCAGGTCACTGGGTTCCACCATCTAGCTTGAACAGATTTTGCCAAGTAAGAGATATTGTTATGGCAACATTGTTGACAACATTTTTGTAGAAAAAGTCTACACCCACTCCAAACTCTAACCATAACCATAGCCCTTAAATCAGAAGGAAATGATAGATGAATAATAAGGGTGCAGAGGCACAAAGCCTTGGTTAGCTTAATCTAAACATGAAGTGTAACTAATCCCTCAAATCTGATTGGTTGATTGAAATGTTGTCCCAGGGTCAACATCTCTCTCTTGGAGAAATCAGGAAAGCCCCACCATCTCACAGAACCTGAAGTTAGAGACTTGCAAGAGGTTGTTCTGTGTACTTCAGTAACGGTTTGTCAGCTGCTCCCCTGCCCATCCTTGTAGTCCTTGAAAATAGCAGGAAAAGCCATCACAGAGTTCATACCCAGGCCACAATCCTTTTGAACTGTTGCCCTCTAGCCAGTGCTTCAAATGGAGTACAAGAACATTTAGGCTCAAAAGTACATACTGTATATTTTTTTCCCACAGATAATGTAATAGCCTATTCCTATCTCTTGTAGCCTATCTGTCAGCACATCTCACTCCTTGCACAGATGTGGGCAATTCCAGCGTTATGGATGTGAAATTAAAATGCTCAGAGAATGTATTTGTTACCATTTTACTGAACCCTATTTTGGTAAACACTTGTTAATAGAGTTTAAACATCAGAAAAATATCTGATGAAAAAAAAAGTTTTTATTTAAAAAAAAAAGAAAAAAAATTGGGTTGGATTTCTGTGAATTAAAATGCACAAACCTGAAGCAATTATAGCCAACAAATGGAGCAGGGCGAGTTGTCAAAACAAAAAGCCATGTGCTCGACACAACAACATACGCACACTGAAAAAAAGACAACAAATCCCGGAGATCAGACTGGGAACACGAAACTTTCTGATTTTGACCTACAAATGAATTTGACTATTTGTATTTTGGCAGAAACAAGAAAATGTATATATAGCCATATAAAACCCTGTGTTGGGTGTGCACCGTTTAACCATTGCCCAACGTTCCCTTTTTCTTTTTTTTTTTTGTGCGGGTAATATGTGGGGATTATATTTTCATATTAACACATCAGAAATGTTGTAATTCTGAATTTTATTAGAGAAGGAATTTATTTATCCCTCTATAATTTAAATTAGAGACAAACCTTTTACAGAACATATAGAAAACCCAAGCAAACGTTAGTTCC
Source organism: Triplophysa rosa (assembly GCF_024868665.1). Lineage (NCBI taxonomy): Eukaryota > Metazoa > Chordata > Actinopteri > Cypriniformes > Nemacheilidae > Triplophysa > Triplophysa rosa. The sequence goes on along the minus strand of NC_079912.1, from coordinate 20,205,376 downwards.
CTTTCTGTTGGTCTCTCGACGTTGTGTCGAACCGACAGATTGGGGTTTGTCTTGAGAACCTATCATCTTCTATTTCGAGTATTTAGAAAAGGCCAATGAAAATTGGCAAATGAAATTTGCATGCCGGACTCCTCCCCGGATGTCCGGGTATAAGAGGGAAGCCGGCATGCTCATTCATTCACCTTTTGTTCTTCAGAGCCTACGCATCTGATGAGCTTCTCTACGATCTTTGGTGATCATTTTTCTGCTGGAATCTACGACGTGGTGCAGCGGACAGTCCCTTCCTGCAGTGACTCTCCCCTGGGCGTCTTGGCAGTTCCGGAGGTGTTCGAGCTAATTTCCTTTCTAAAAGAGCTACATTTCTCCAGCGTGGCTTGTCCAGCTGTTCTCATGGGTGCAACACACTCATCGAGGAGGGGGACGGACACGATGCCTGATTCCAGTACGCTGGGGCAGATGTTGTGGATACGTCCTGCCCGCACTGCGGGCGGTGACGATTCAGACGTTGTGTCACGGGTGGCTGTGTTCCCACGGGACTCAGCCACCACCTCGTTTGCTCCCCGTTCCGTAGCGGCAGGACTACTGCCCTGCCGTCCGCTACGGCAAGCAGCGAGGGTGATATGAGGATTACTGTGAGCGATAATCCGCCAGCCACTGGCTCACGGACCGTTCGCACCTCGTCTCGCTCGTCTGACCGTTCCCCAGGAGATGGTCCCACCGTCTTATTCTTCAATCACGTATTCGGACACGATGCGTGATGATGAGAGGTCTCTTGCAGCATCGGGGGGTGACGTACTTCCATCCGACTCCGACGATTCCTCGGGCTCCCTCCCTCGGGGGGTCGAGCCCAGGAAGAAGCGGATGTCGAAATGTCAGCCATGCTTTCCCGGGCCACCGTGAGTGTTGGGTTGCAGTGCCCGCACTGCCTCTCCCAGCGCTCGCGGCTGGCTACATGGCGCCTCGGGTTTGAGCGCGGCTCCAAGCCGCGCCCGCCCCCAGTGCCGTGTTTACCGGAAGTTCATGAGGAACTTAGTAAGACCTGGAACGCCCCCTTTCCGGCACATTTCACGTCAACCAAAGTTCTGTCACCCTCTCTTCCCTCGAGGTTGAGACAGCTAGAGGACACGTTGATGTCCCCCAGGTGGTGCCCCCGCGGTGCACTCGTGCCGGTAGGCGGCGGCCACCTGGGGAGGGGGGGTTCGACCTAAACTCCCATCCAAAGCATGTGGGGTCTCAGCATCTCTGGTGTTGAGAGCTTACATTGCGGCGGACCAAGCTGCCTCCTCTCTCCACGCTATGGCTCCTGCCAGGCCAGGGTGTTGAGAGAGCTCCATGGTAAGACCGACCCAGCACTTATGCAGGAACTCCGCGCCGCCACCGACCTAGCTCTACGGGCGACCAAGGTGACCACGCGGGCCCTGGGTCGGGCGATGTCCACACTTATGGTCCATGAGAAACTCCTCTGGCCGAACCTTGCGCAGATGAGTAACGCCGAGAAGGTCCGCTTTCTCGACGCACCCGTCTCGCAATGGGGGGGGCTGGTTGGTGATACTGTCGAGCCACAGTTCTCGACAGTAAAGAAAAGCAGTCCTCCCGTGTTGCGACTCGGCCGCCTTGGCCGTCGAGTCCTGTGCACCGTCTGCTTCCCAGCAGCCCTCATGGGAAGACCTCAGGGGGATCGAGGCTACCGCTGGGAAATCGGATAAGGAAGGATCCTGCCCCGTCTCACCATCTGCTGGCCACTCCGGGGGGCTAGCGCCCACTTCCTCTCAAAAAGTTTCCTCTCTCTCTGGGTTATCACAGCCGGTCCCCCCCCTTTCAGGGCATCCTATATACCTCAGTCAGAGGCAAGGATGCTCCCGTACTTCGGGCCGAGGTTGCCACCCTTCTGGCGAAGGGAGCGATCGAGCCAGTCCCACCAGCCGAGATGTTCAATGGGTTTTACAACCCGTACTTCATTGTCCCCAAGAAAGGCGGGGGGTTGCGCCCTATCTTGGATCTGTGTGTTCTGAACAGGCACCTATACAAGCTGCCTTTCAGGATGATCACGCAGAAGCGCATCCTGACATCTGCCAGGTGTCAGGACTGGTTCATGGCAATCGACCTGAAGGACACATACTTTCATGTCTCGTTCCTCCCTCGACTTCGGCCGTTCCTACGGTTCGCGTTCGAGGGATGGGCATATCAGTACAGGGTCCTCCCCTTCGGTCTGTCCCTGTCTCCATGGGTCTTTACTAAGGTCGTGGAAGCAGGTGTGCGGGTACTAAACTATCTCGACGACTGGCTAATCCTGGCTCACTCTCGAGATCTGTTGTGTACACACGGGGACCTGGTGCTACGGCACCTAGATCGGTTGGGGCTACAGGTCAACTGAGAAAAGAGCAAGCTCTCCCCGGTGCAGAGCATCCTCTTTCTCGGTATGGAACTCGACTCTGTCCCTATGAAAGCGCGACTGACTACAGAGCGCGCCCAGTCAGTGTTGAACTGCCTGAAGCTTTCGGGCAGTCANCAGAGAAGGTCCGCTTTCTTGACGCACCCATCTCGCAAAGGGGGCTGGTTGGTGATACTGTCGAGCCACAGTTCTCGACAGTAAAGAAGCAGTCCTCCCGTGCTGCGACTCGGCCGCCTCGGCCGTCGAGTCCCGTGCACCGTCTGCTTCCCAGCAGCCCTGGTCCTCTTCGACGCCCTCCAGCTCTGGCGCCCCCCACTCAGGCGGCCCCCCTGGAAGAGACAGCGAAGAGGAGACCATCGCCCCATCAGCAGCTGTGGTGAAAGCAGAAGCGGCCCTCATGGGAAGACCTCAGGACAGCACAGCTGCCGTGGCGTATATTAATCGTCAGGGTGGCATTCGCTCACGGCAGCTAACACGACTCGCCCGGCGCCTCCTCCTCTGGAGTCAGCAGGTGATCAGTTCCCTGCGAGCCACACACATCCCAGGCGTCCTGAACCAGACAGCCGATGCGCTCTCTCGTCAGTCGACGCCTCGCGGAGAGTAGCGACTCTATCCCCGCGCAGTCCGGCTCATTTGGGAGCAGTTCGGCCAGGTCCAGGTGGACCTGTTTGCCTCCCCGGACTCCACCCATTGTCCGCTTTGGTACTCCCTGACCGAGGCACCCCTCGGCACAGATGCCCTTGCGCACAGCTGGCCGCGGGACAAGCGGAAGTACGCCTTCCCCCCCAGTGAGCCTCATTGCACAGGTCTTGTGCAAGGCCAGGGAAGAGGTGCATGAAGTGGTACTAGTTACGCCCCATTGGCCTAACCAGGACTTGGTTCTCGGAGCTAAGGCTCTTGACAACAACTCCCCCTGGCCGCTCCCCCTGGACCTGCTTTCCCAGGGGAAGGGGCATGTTATGGCATCCCAGGCAGAACCCTGGAACCTCCATGTCTGGACGGGACGAGGAGATCCTGAGTGGCCCACCCCCTGTCTGGTTGGGACTTCACTCAGGCTAGGGCCTCGGCCACTAGGCAGCTATACGCCCATAAGTGGTGCCTCTTCTCGTCCTGGTGCTCTTCTCGGTGAGAAGACCTGCGGAGTTGCTCGATCGGGAATGGGCTGTCCCTTCCTCAAAAGAGACTGGGGAGTAACCTCTCCCCCCTCCACACTGGGAGTGTATGTAGCTGCTACGGCCGCTCATCACGACCCAGTTGCTGGGAAGCCTCTGGGACAGCACAACCTGGCCATTAGGTTCCTAAGGGGCGCGAGAAGGCGACTGCTTCATCCACGCTCCGTACCCTCTTGCGACCTAGGTGGCGGGCCTCAAGAGGCCCCGCCCCCTTCGAGCCTCTCGGAGCTGCCGCTCTTTCTCACCTCGATAAAGACGGCTCTCCTGATGGCGCTCACCTCTAAGAGGGTAGGGGACCTGCAAGCACCCTCCGTGTCCACAGATTGCCTAGAACTCGGGCCCGGGGATTCTCACATTATCCTTAGACCCCGTCCCGGCTACGTGCCCAAAGTTCCCACCACTCTCCCGAGAGACCAGGTGGTGAACCTGCAGGCGCTCCCCACCGGGGAGGAAGACCCAACCCCATCCGTGTTGTGTCCAGTACGCGCACTGCGCCTCTACTTGGACCGCACGCAGAGCTTCAAAAGCTCTGAGCAGCTCTTTGTCTGTTTTGGAGGTCAGCAGAAGGGAGGGCTGTCTCCAAACAGAGGCTGGCGCACTGGATCGTGGATGCCGTCGTTATGGCATACCGATCTCAAAATCGCCCCTGCCCGTTGGGAGTGAGGCACACTCCTCATGGGCATTGGCTCAGGGCGCCTCTCTGGCAGACATCTGCAGAGCTGCGGGTTGGGCTATGCCCAACAACTCCGCGAGGTTCTAATACCTACGCGCGGAACCGGTGTCAGCCCGCGTCCTGCAGGGCAACGTGTAGGACCGGCAGCCGGTAGGGCGTACGCGTACTTCCCCCTTCCTCTAAGGGGATCAGCGGCTATTACGCCTCCCTTCTTTCCCCACTGGGTAAAGAACAGGCATTCCATCCATCACTAAGCACCTTCCTCGGGGCAGGCTGGGCAGAGCAGCCCTGCCCCTTAGGCCGGGGAACAGTTGAGTTATCTGCCACATAGCTCTAACCGGACCTAGTGCTCCAGACGTGGTAATCCCCCCTCCGTGGGCTGTTCCGTCTGATGTATCCTCATGAATGGTTCCCACCTCGGCAACCCATGACCTCCCTTGGTGGACTCCCACCTTGCGGTTAACTCCTTAGTCCGCACATTTTCCATGAGTTCTCCCCTGTTGGTGAGACCATGTGGTGTCTCCACTACTCCTTAGGTAGTGGTCTCCGCAGCGTTTTTCCCCCAGGGGGGAATAATGCTTACCCAGTGGCCCTTATGGTGCTGGGCGGCTTCTCGCTGTAAGAGAATTAGGCCTCTGCCCGTCACAGCTGGTAGCAGGGGCTTCCCAACTTTTTGAAAAAGCTCTGGGACCCCCTACCTCTCCACTGGACGGTTACAATTTCGGCTAGCGCTCACATCTGACTCGCCCAGGCCAGTCAGCATCGCTCCACTAGAGATTGTGACGCGGCTCAGCGCTGTGGCGTTTTCCATAGGAACCCCTATCTGTCGGTTCGACACAACGTCGAGAGACCGACAGAAAGGGAACGTCTTGGTTACGGATGTAACCTCAGTTCCCTGATGGAGGGAACGAGACGTTGTGTCCTTTATGCCACAACGCTGGCCGCCCACCGCAGCGGTCGGGGGGGGATGCTTCAGGCTCCTCAGACCAAAAGGTGAATGAATGAGCACGCCGGCTTCCCTCTTATACCCGGACATCCGGGGAGGAGTCCGGCATGCAAATTTCATTCGCCAATTTTCATTGGCCTTTTCTAAATACTCAGAAGATGATAGGTTCTCAAGACAAACCCCAATCTGTCGGTTCGACATGACGTCTCGTTCCCTCCATCAGGGAACTGAGTTTACATCCGTAACCAAGACGTTTCTACAGGACATTGACGTTTGATGGCTGAAGGCCCTGCGTGCTTCATCTCTCAGTTCATTAACTGCAGAATTCAAGTGATTTTAAACCTAGGTTATGTAGTGTGATGTGTGTGTTATGGGGTTTGTGTCTAATGTAAATGTGTGTTGTGATAGCTGGGATCTGGATTTTTTGTGAAAGGTGATCATTGGAGTTTTACTGAGGTTATAAACTCTCTCTCTCTCTTCAGACAATCTTTGCTGTAATTGCTGTTAAACTAGAGAAAGATCTGGGCTCTCAGGAACAGAGGTGAGAAAGGGCTTTCACTCGCTGTAACTCACTTTACTCATTTAGCAACTTTGACCTTCATATTTCCAGTAATTTCTTACATTTTGCACTCTTCACTTCTGACAGAATAGATTTGTCTCTGCCGCTGCTGAGTTGTTAGATTTTTTATGTCTTTATAAACATGCCAATGAAGATTGCCCTGGTAAAGATGTGTAAAAATAAGTATTTGACTTGGAGCCTACAAATGATAGGTGCAATCTATTGATGCGCTCAAATTGGATTTTTGTTTACTGCTTGCGTTCAGGATAGATTTGTCGCTTTGAATTCTTAATAGTTTAATGTGGATCTATACTGTTAAAAGATCATTGGATTTAGAGATTTTGTTTTAGTAAAAGCATTCCTTTTTTTCTATAATTTTCTATAATTCAATAAATATGGGACTCAACACACTGCTGGGTTAAAAATAAACCATCATTTTATTGTTGGTTGGGTCATTTTTTAACCCAGCAGTGTTCTTTCCAATATTTACCCACACTGTTAAAAAAAAGTGTAATTTTACAGGTAATGGTCTGTATTATTTTACAGAAATTTTCCTTTTTTCCATTAAAAAGTTAATGCCTGTTATTTTACAGATTTTTGCTGTACTAAAAAATACTACCTATTAAATTATGGTTAATTTCCTGTAATTTTAAATTACAGAAATATTATGTTTTTTTAAAAGCAATTTATAGTATTTTTACAATTCCCAAAATGCAATGAAGTAAAAATTTACGTATTTTCTCTGTAAAAAAATATGTAAAATTGCAACTGCTTTGTAATTAAATGCAGTTGAAGGTCATTATATATTTAGGGTATTTTAGAGGTCAACTGGTAATTCTACAGACACAAATGTAATTTATTTTGACATTTATTTTTGTTCTCACCTAAACAACATACAACTTTGCATTTTGACAACTTAAATATAGTAAACTGTAGTAAAACTGCTAGATCCTATTACGTTTTTGAAACTTTGCCTAACATATTAAATATTAAAATAAAGTATTTACGTGTGCAACGGTTATCGATTCACTATAGCTAATACAACATACAGTATTTTAACAATTTGTAATAATTTCTGTAATATATTACAGTACGGCAGTATTTGTAATTTAAACAACAATATTGTAATTAATCTGCAATCAAATTTATAACTCTCCTTTTGGGCATATATATTTTAGTTGTGTAAGACTTCCATCATCCAATCAGAGGCTGCAAATTTAAATTTGGCGCACTTGCGTCCTAACGGCTGTGAGTGGCGGTACTAGTGCGAGCAGCAGAGCCAGAGCGGGAGTTTTCAAACTCCAGTGGATTCCTATGGTAGCCAGGCAGGCACCGCGGGAAACATCTCTGAGAACAGCCGTGAGCAGTAGCGTGCGAGTGAGTGACTGTGAAGAAATTTCTTCCGCTCCGATGGAAATATATGACATGTAGGCTACATTTAAAGCGCCAATACTTTTGAAACTGTGAGGAAAACAACGCGCCTTTAGCGCCTGCTTCACTATACTCGTCTCACCATGTCAGTCAGAGCAACCGACCGCCGGATGAGGTAAGCGTTTTATAACACATTTAAACGATTATTTTATTATTTCATGTCGTGTGCTGCACTTTTTGTCTTGAAGCTAATTGTTAGAACTCTTCTGATAAACCTGGAGGCCTAACGTTACTGTAATGTTAGCTAAGGAGTAACGTTAACGTTAGTATATATAATACAGTAATTTGTGTTCTCAAGATAAAAGTTTTTTTTTTCAGAGACGTTTTTATGAACGTTTTTGGTTATAGAAATGTGTTTCCGATCCAGATAGATGATTATTACACCTGTAGGTAAAGTTACACTGCAAAAAATGACATTCTTGCTAAGTGACAACAAATCTCACCCCATTGGCAGATTTTTTTGCCTGTTTTTACCATAAACGTACTTAATTCTTATATAATTTTACATAAAACAAGACTAAGGCCCGGTTTCAAAGACAAGGCTTAGCCTTAGCCAGGATTATGTCTTAGTTAAATTAGGCTATTTAAGTTGCTTTTATTAAAATGCAACAGAAAAAACATTACTGATGTGCATCTTAAAACAAAACAATGGCACTGATATATTTAAAAAAATTAAGTTAAAACAGCTCAAAATTCATTTTAGTCTGGGACTAGTTTTAAACCTTGTCTGTGAAACCGAGCCTAAATACCCTAGGTCACTTTTCTTGTCAAGTAATTGTATATCGATTTAAGAAGTTTTAGATATTTTTAATAAAAACAAGACAAAACTGCTGCTTAGTAAGAATGGCACTTTTTGCAGTGTAGGTAAAAATGATCTAATGTTTTCCCTATACATTTTGTTTTAATTTCATAGCAATACTCTAACGTTATATCTTAATTTTCTTGTTGATGTTTTGTATGTCTATCTGTGGAACTTGTGCTTTGTATGTGTAAATGTTAATACAAACAATTTATTTTTAATATTTTATTTTCAGGTTCTAGGGATCTAATGCTTGTGATAATCTACAGCAGATGACCATGACAATCCAGGTATGGAAAAAACTGGACTGTTTATAATCTAAAATCTACTTTGTATGTGTGAACGTAATACAATGTATTTAAATATTTTCAGGTTCTGTGGATCGACTGCTTGTGCTAATCTACCGCAGGTGACCATAACAATCCAGGTATGGAAAAGATTGGACTGTTTATAATCTAAAATCTACATTGCCAAAGACAGACAAGTAATTTGATTCCATAGGATTGCTTTGACAGTGGCAATAAATTAAATTTGATCTACACGGTATCATTTTCCTATAATATTCATTATTAATAATTTGTGTTGTCCTTGTGGGTCCACTGTGACTGTGCAAGATGTGTTACTGCAAAAGTAACTCTTGGGAGGTTTTGCTATAAGAAAGTAAACTGAATATAGTGTATAATGTACATAGAGATTTGCAGTCAGTCTAAGTATTTTGCTGCGACCGTTGATATCTGAAAAATATGTTTACCTGATGCCATCTAAAATGTATGTTTTTCTTTCTTCAGCAGATAACTTCAGGATTTATAGAAGGCATATAATGACAGTGAGCGGGACCAAAACTCTTGACAATCTAAGTCCACCTATAGGTAGCATAAGTAATCTATATGACTCAAGTTGCTCAAATAATGTCTAGATGTGTAACGAATACCTTGCATGTACAGAGCTATGTTCTGAATCTGATATACTCCGCTTGTATTCCCACTGTCAGATGAACATTTTAAAAAATAAATATTTTTGCATTTCCCCAGAATGTCTTTTCTGTTTCATTGAAGGTACAAAATAAAGTACTGTTTTTTAATATTGCGTATTTATTTTACATGTAAAGAATTTAACAGGAAATTATTGTAGGCCTGTGACCTGATAGATTCAAATAACTGCTAATTACTTTTAATTAACAGTATTGTAGGTTTTAAATGTAGCTACTTTTGGTGTATTTTAATAATATATATCTTTATTATAACTGCTAAATGTACAGACATTTGGTTTTTATTAGTAGTTTCTTAGTTATTATACATTTAAAATGTTTTTTAAAAGTAAATTCCTTTGTAGATTGACAGAGAAGCTTAATAAAATTACTTAAAAATTCCTAAATTTACAGAGATTACCCTGAAAAGAAGTTGCTTTTTAATGTATTTTGATATAATTTATCTGTTTTTACACAGTTTAATGAGCAATTATCAACAGTGCTGTACTGTAATTTAACCAATTTTGACCGTAAAATTGGCTCTGTATTTTTACAGTTCATTTCATGTAATTTTGTGAAACAGTTCTTTTCCGTAATTTTACGGGAAATGTCTGGAAACTCTGCTGCCAGACTTTTTGCCATTTTGTTACAGATTTTTTTTTAACAGTGGCAGCGTGGGTCAAAAACAACCCAGCACTTTTTTAAATGTAATAATTCCCATATTTTGCTGTTTTTCAGACCACGCCATTCCCACACTTTCAGTCCTCCCCGGCTTAAGTATCCTCTTCAAAAGAGAACGAAGCTCTGATGTGAATGAGTTTTTAGGGACAGGTAGCCCAGGATCATAGTTTACCGTTCTCATCACAACTGGCTGAAGCAGATGTTATGTTGTGTGATTTTCACTGCGGTTTCTAACACAAATGAAACTGTGAAAAAGGCCACAGACACACACACACAATCTCTGCTGTAGTGATGTGTTTCTCAGCCACAGAAACATAAACACCAGCAATGCTGAAATGAATGCACAGGTGATGCATCCAGAGGTGTAGATTTGGACAGTTTTGATGATATGAATGAAAATCTTTTGGTTTTATTGCTGTGGGTTTTTTGTACCAATAAATACCCCATGCATGCAAGAGATAAGAGCGCTAGCAGGCAGGGAAAAAACTGTCCCTTATTAATCTGTCTCGTTCATGGTATATTTCCTTCTGCATCAGTGACTGTGATGTTCTAACCTTTGAAGGAGAGAGAGAATGGAACGAAGACGTGGGACGGAGTGTGTTTTTGATAAATGTGATGATGAAGCGCTGGAAATGGATGTGTGGTGTGTTGCATGGGTTGATACAGGACATTGAATGTGGTGCACTGCAAAGGGGAGGCGACTGCAGCACTCTGCATTGCTGCAGTTCCATTGATGGTCAATGGGGGGCTCCACTGGACCAGACAGAGGAATGTGAGGGTCTGCCAGCCTTTAGAGACACTGAAACCCTCTAAAGAGGGTCTTTTTTGTAAACCGCAGTGGTGAGAAACATACACACTGCTGCAGGCGTCATCTTTAATAATAACTGCTACCTCAATTCGGTGTCGTTCACCGTCTGTCCTTCACATTATCTTGTGTTCTGTATGTATGTTCTTTCTTTTTTTATGACCTCTGTGTTTTGTCCTTCACGCGTTTTCTACATTTCTGTGATTTTTAATGGCTGCTATCCATCATTTATTTGTGGTCAGGTCAGACTCTTTGCATGGCCATTGTTTAACCAAAACTATTTAAGACACTTTCTGTTAGTCAATTATTTTGCACATTTCTGCACGTATAGAAGTCTGTTTTATGTGAGAATCTGTTTTCTCACCTTTGATTTTGACAACTCTGGCAACACTGAGATGATGTACTGCTGTTCTCATGTCAAACAGAGTTGACAACCTATAATTATGAGTCAGATGAAGATAAACCCTTCCATTATTACAAACTGTGCCAGTAGCATCAACAAACAGAATTGCAAAAACATTTGTTTTCAAAAACTCTGTCATTGGTTAGACCAACAGATAGTCCCGCCCAAAACCATGCCATTGGCTGCATTGTCGTCCTGGTTTTGAGAACCAGTGTTGCACTTTTAGAAGGAAACAACCTATCAGTGGTTTACTTACAGCTGTTTGCCCATATTAAAGGGATAGTTCAGCTAAAAATTTAAATTATTTCATCTTTAACTCACCCTCATTTTCTTCCAAACCTTTATGACTTTCAAGATATTTTGAAGAATGTCAGTAACCAAACAACAATGATTTCCCATTGACTTTCTCAAAATATCTTCTTTAGTGTTCCACAGAAAAAGATTTTAAATGATATTCTGAAATTATTTTACCATCAGAAATGTTGTACTATACGTTTAAGGTTTTAGGCTTACACACACACCTGAGAAATCACACCTAACCCTAACCCTAAGAAATGTTACAGCCTCTGATGGCTTTTACTTTATTTCACAGTTTTCATGCACTCTCCTCTTTTTTGCTCCTTATTTCACGTCATCACATCTCTTGTATTATCCTCCTGTTCCTCTGCCTCTCTCTTTCCCTCTCTCGCCCCCTCCCCGTCTCTGTCAGTGTTGGTCTCTCCTGATCTCTTCAGTTCTCCCTCCCCCTCTTACCGCAGTGTTACGGCTAATGTATTTTAGCGTCACTGCAGTCCTCCTCAGCTCACCCCTATTTCTCTCTCTCTCTCTCCCTTAGCTTCCATTTCCTCTTCACTTCTAACTGCATTTCTGCCTCTTGCAACGTTTCTCTTATTTTGCTCAGGTTTCATGTGCCGCATTTACACACGCACATGCAGCAGAGAGTGCAGTAGAGAGATGAGGTGCTGGTTAAAAACGCCTCATCTCTTTCTGCCCGTGCCTCTGGATTTCTCACGCCACTTTCATTATCACTAAACATGCTTCCCATTTTTGGTGCTTTTATTTATTTCTCCGCTTTTAACCTATACTGTACAAACTGTATATTCTATCCCCTATCCCTAACCCTATCCCTAAACCTAAAGATCATAGAACACTTTTTGCATTTTTAGATTTGTAAAAAATATTGTTCTGTACAATTTATTAGCTTTTTTGCCCCTGAGGACCTCAATTTTGGTCCCCACGGTGACACGAGTCCCCATGTGTTGGTGTGTATTCAGGTTTAGGTCCCCACCGGGATATACAAACATGAACGCGGCACACACTCACGCAACAACGCACGCACGTTGTTTACTATCCCCGTGGGGACAGTCCATAGGCGTAATGCACGCACACGCACACACATACACACACCACACACGCACACACACACACACCACACAACACACACACACACACACACACACACAGCACACACACACACACACACACACACACACACACACACACACAACAACACCACACACACACACACACACACACACACACACACACACACGCACGCACACACACACACACACACACATACACACACTCACGGTGCAGTGAAAAGATGTTAACCCTTTCAATTCTTGTGCTGCACTTTTATAGAGCACTTGCTTTCTGTTTTTTTTATAACTTTGCACATTGTTAGATTTTTTTAAATATAATTTTAATGGACTTTCTCATATAACTTTTCCTAGTTTAAAGCTTCCATAAAGCAGTCAATTTTTTTCTTTTCACACAAGTAGTGAATAAATTAATATTATAATAAATTATATTATAATAAAGTAAAAATATAGTTAAATAATATATACAATTTTTTTGTATCTGTGACTTATTTGGCATGTATTTTCTTTTTGTTTGGTAAGTTTTGGCAAGCTGAGCTCTGAAATGCTGCTGTCCAGGGTGCTGAAAGCAGAAATATATCTGTCTATATCTATATCTGTCATTTTGTTTCTTTAATATGTTTACCCTCACCTCACTTGCCCTTATTTCTCACTTTCATCTCCACCTGTGTATTCACTTATCTCACTTTTTAATTGTTTTCTGTCTTAATGCCTCCTCTGGGTGCCCTTAAGTATCACATTATTCCATTAATGACTCACATTTTTTAATTGACCAGCTGCTATAGAACATATCAGACTAGCAATGCCCTGTATTTATATACTGCTTCATCTATATATGCCTTACAATGCAACATATTACATCTTACAGTATGCCAATTACAGTTTCATGCATCAAAACACATTACATAACTTAACTCTCTATTAAATAATCATTTAAAGAAGTTCTGGTTAATTTTCCTTACATTATTGTTCAAATGTATGACTTTATACCACTCTATAATAATTAGGAAAATTTCCAGCTATTTCTAGCTTTACGCAAGTTACTGTGCAATTGTGCACTTCTCAGTACAGTATATCATAATATATTAAACATCTATAAAAAGCATAACTAATATGAACATAGTTTACATGTTCTGTACATACTTCTACAAAAGTGTGCATGCAACCACAAAAGTAAGTAAATAATATCTTACCCAAAATTTGGTTTCACTTCATTTCCTCCTAGTCACTCTATATGCAGTTCCTTTCGAGTTCACTAACTTTGTCTCAAGTGCAAAATTAGGATAGAAAGACAGTGAAGTGACAGAGGAAAATGAAAATAATTCAGATCAGTGGATTTTTTACCTGCAAAAGATAAATATGGAAAGTATTAAAACAAAGAAATGACTGAAGACAGAGAGAGCTCAAGAAGAACAGATGAAAAAGAAAGAAAGAAAGAGAAAAGACAAGGAAAGAATATAAATGAGGAAAGGAGATGTGTTAGTAAAGAGTAAAAGTAAGTGATGCTGGAGTCCGGTGATGTGGTTCCCAGTGAATTGTGATTCCTTAATGCGGAATTGGAGAGCGAGGGGTGGGAGGGGGAGAAGAAGAGTTGGGGGGAGGCATACCGAGATGGGATAGGAAACGAAGAAAAGGAAAATGGACTAAAGTGGGTTATTCTTTTAAAAAGCAAGCAACATCAGAGTCATTTGAGATAGGATCCAGCACCGCACTAATGGACGGAATAACGTTTGGATGAAATAAGAAGTAGAATGCAGAAAGTCTTTTTTACTGCAGCAAATCTGCTCTCTCTCTCTCTCTCTCTCTCTCACACACACACACACACACACACACACACTCTGTCTTGCTCTCCAACCCCTCCCACCATGTGACGCTCGGGCTACAGTACTGCTGTGTGTGCATAATGAGCATCTCTCTCTACCTCTCTCTCTCTCTCGTTCTCCCATGCAATGAAGCTCCAGCGAAGCTCTTGACTTATTAGCTGCTTCATTTAAAAAGATAGAGAGACAGTTAGAATCTTAATCAGTCGCAAGAGTCTCGGTCTCTCACCCACAATCGCATCTTGAGTGGCATTGCTTTGTGAGGACATTTGACTGCAATAAGGCTGTAACATTTGACAGACAGCATCTGGTCAACATGATGTTACTGTAACAAGCATCGGGAAAAATCTTGTGCAATACAGTATTTATTTTCATACATTTCAGAAGGTTGAAACATTCTAATTGAGCAGAGATTGTATTGTTAATGTGATCTTAGAACTGTTGAATGGGACATGCACAGTGAAGGTGACATGCCTTTGGTCACCTCCAATAATGAATATTTACAGTTTTGTTGATGCATGATAGCTAATGAGTTGTCAGTCTTCTTCTGTACTTTGTTTTTTCTATGTTTTGTATGAATTCTTAATGCATATTTACAGTTTGTCCAAAAACACAAGGTCATAGTGTGTGATGTGATGAATCTCATGTAACTGCAGTATTCTTGATGTACGGACACTAATACGGTTAGAGTTGTCAAATGTTAAATATCATCCATCTTTACCTTTACTAAACATCTCCCCCTTTTCCCCCCACCCCCCTCCCTCTTTCATCTCCCCCTCCCAGGCTGCTCCTCTCTCCTCCCCTCTCCGCTCTTCTCCTCCTCTCCCTCCCTTATGCTCAGTTCGGTGTGTGTCTCCTCATTCAAAGGGCGCAAGGGTGGGAACAAGTCGTCCAACAAAGCATGTTACAGCGCCGACATGACTTGCCCGTCGGAAAGCGAGAAGATCGTCATCAACTGCGGCGGCGTGAGGCACGAGACGTACCGGAGCACCCTGAAGACGCTGCCCGGTACGCGGCTGTCGTGGCTCACTGAGCCGGACGCGTTCAACAACTTCGACTACGACCCCAAGGCCGACGAGTTCTTCTTCGACCGCCACCCGTCCGTCTTCTCCTTCATCCTCAACTATTACCGGACGGGCAAGTTGCACTGTCCCAACGACGTGTGCGGGCCGCTCTTCGAGGAGGAGCTCGCCTTCTGGGGCATCGACGAGACGGACGTGGAGGCGTGCTGCTGGATGAACTACCGACAGCACCGGGACGCGGAAGAGGCGCTGGACAGCTTCGAGAACCCCGAGCCGGAGGTGCCCGAGGACGACCCGGTGCTCGCGGGGGACGGGGATCTCAAGCGACTATGTCTGCAGGAGGACGGCAGGAAGGCGGGCTGGTGGCGCGTGTGGCGACCCAGGATCTGGGCGCTTTTCGAGGACCCCTATTCCTCCAAATACGCGCGGGTGAGTTTTCAGCACCACGTCACGGTGGACAACTCATTCATTGAAAAGCGCGTTACGTGCGTTTTGCGGTTCTGCTGGGGTTGTAAATGTAAGGTTGTTGGTTCGAACCTCACAAAGTAGTGATCTATGAAGTTTAACTCTTGAGCTTCATTCAAGACCCGTGTTTGTCCATGCAGGTACAATAGTGTTGTGAGTTCAAACCAGACGAGGGGTGATATATGAAGTGTAGCTATTTCGCCTTTGAGCTTTATCATACTTTTATGAATTAGTTAATCGTGGCATTCCTTTACCAGTATACACTCTCTCTATAACCAACTTTGTTGTGTTTGTAGGCACCAAACATGATGTAGCCTGATGCTATAATATTTGGTTTTGTAACCAAAATGTTGTGGATTTGAGCATGATCACAGTGCACCTGACACTTAAAGTCAGATTGAAGATCACGTCACTTTGGATAATAGCATCAAGGAATAGTAAATCTCTATTCCTCCAAATACGCATGTGTGTGTGTTTAGAACGTAAGGTATTTAGCATGTACTATAGCGTGGTTTAGCTGAAGGTGGTAAATCCCAGTGGGCTGGTAGCTGAAAGACATGTGTTGATCTGTGAGTCATTGTGCCCTTGAGATACTCTACTTCATAAGTGTGCAGTGAGTGACATTGAATAAAAGTGTCAGCCAAATGATTGTACAGTACAGTAAATCAGAATCAGAATCAGAAAGAGCTTTATTGCCAAGTATGTTTGCACATACAAGGAATTTGTTTTGGTGACAGGAGCATCCAGAACACAGAAACAGCAACAACAGTACACAGAGACCATAACACAATAGAAAAAAGTACACAATGATTTAAATAAGGGCCTATGGGTATAAAAAATAAAGAAATACAATACAATAAACATAAGATAAAGATATAGAGAGTGTAAAGCTATGTATGTATGTAAATATGTACAAGTAAAAAATAAGAATAGACTATTGTAGTACAAGGTATGTGCTGTATACAGCAGAATGAATGAAATATAATTCACAGAAAAAGTTGTATAAAAATAGACTGTGTATTATCTGGATAGATAGTGAAATTAACTGGTGTTTGTAGTGTATCCTAGCATAGAGAAGCCGAGCGGTTAAAGATTTGGCTTGATAAAAGTTGTGGGTTTCATCCCCAAAAGTGCTGATTTACGAGCTAGCGTTGTGCAGTGATCATGACACTTGACCTCGGAAACTCTTGATTCTGTCAACTGAATTATTAAGACACTTCACACAAAATGAGTCATTTTTGTTTATGATTCAAGCTTCATCGTCTGACTGTTGCGGTGAGCAGGCAAAGTTGATTGCGTGATTGCAGCAGTCGACCCAATTCACAAACAAGCTCTGAACGCTGCAGTTATCAGATCATAAAAACCAGATCAGACCTATCCAGAGCATCGCCAGCGCCTGTCTCCAGACACACATCATCCTCACATTCCCTCACAACTGTGTGTGCAACAGCATGTTGAGAACCACAGCTCATATCTGCAGTCCTTCCGTCCTGATGTTTTAAAGTGTTGCACAGTCGTACAGTAGCGGCCACACAACCGCATTTATAGCTCATAAAACCCGCTGCTCTTATGAATGTTTAATGCTTCCGATGCTCCACGCAGGAAACACGCTCGCCCGCTTGTTAATCCTGTCCTTGGTCAGTTTCATTTGAAGGCATGCCTGTGTTTTAAGGGCTAATAATGGCTGCTTCTGTTTCTTCAGACGGGATTGTATCCGCTGATACCAGGTGTTTTACAGAGAAGTGGTTTCTGCTGCTGCAGAGATCAGATAGATTGAATAAAATCTGATTGATATTGCAAGACTGTGATTCATATCTTAGCATGGAGAGACGCTTAAACATTTGAAACCCAATCCCCCCGTGTGGCTGCACGTCAGGTGGTATGTTCATTCGTGTGTGGATCAGGTTTAGAATGATAGAGGAAGTGTCTTGAGGTTGGGTTATAGGAAATCTTTGGGTGCTTATTGAAAATCTATGTCCATGTGTTGAGAGATTGGCCTAGTTATGGCCCATACTGCACGGATTCATCAGCATATTTACTGATCGTCTCTCTTATGTAGTGTAGAATCAATAAAAAATTCAACTGCATTTTTTCGGCACTACGATGTGGATTTTATATCATCTACTGAATAGTTTTCATCCTTATGCATCCTTATCCATCCACCTAATACATGATGTCATGTAGAAGTTCAGTTGGGTTGATGGTTTACAGTATAGTGATATATGCATAGATGATATAAGCACAATCCTTGATGGTGTGTGTGTGCATTTTAAAATGGGTTTAGAGTTTAACACCGGACACCTGGGAAATGCATCTCCATTGTCTGAATGTCACTCGCAGGTCAATATTTGCCTCAGTTCATTCACCTGCTTTCTCAGCCAGAGTTACTGTACAGCCATTGCTTTGTGCACGGAAGCGTTCAAATGCAAACAATCACACGTACCACACATACAATCTAGTGCTTAACTATTATGGGTTTTTGTAACGATGTTGATGTTAATGAGTATAGAAGGCAAGGTGGCCATACAATGATAGAACTGTAATCTGTAAATTATAAGAAAATAAGGTTTAAAGAAACATTTACTTTGAAATTGATAAAATTAAAAAAAAAAGTCTATTGATGAGGCTACTGAAAGACTGACACAATAACACAATCATCACTTGTGTTTTTCAACCAATTGACCTAAATAATTGGCATCTGTCGATAACTTTAACCCTGGTATAGTGTTCATGTTTTTGTCACAGGGTCCACAGCAATATTTACTATTTAAATCAACACCATAAAAATACTTTACAGATGTTCACCATTTTTCCATATGCTTCTGTTAAATTATATCAAGTATATACTGTAAAAGAGTTCATTTGCAAAAACAGATAACTCTTTTTAAAAAAGTTGCTTTTAATGTGCGTTCCAATTTATATCATTAAAACTGCAGACGGGTGGTTTTGGTTAAGTAATAATTACTCAAAAAATACAACTAACACAACAAAACACAATAAAAACATGATAACATAATAAGACGTGTTTTTGAAGTCTGTTTTTGGAAATTAACTCGATAACACTTTGCGATAAGGTGCTATTTGTTAACAATTAGTTAATGCATTAGTTAAAATGAACTAACAATGAACAATACTAATACAGCATTTATTCATGTAAGTTCTACCAGAAAGAACCGGGAGGCGAGAAAACTTGATAATGAACATTTATTAGACAACTGATCAGTGACAAGGTGCGAATATGGTAAAATATATAGTTCTTTGGCGTAGGCCCCGTCCATAGCTCGCATCCAGAGGGTCAAGAATTCCTGCACTTCCTGCCTGATGATGATGAAGGCAGGGGCGCAGCCAACCCCCCTGGGGTTAATGGACAGGGATCATCCAGGTGGTGGTGGCGAGGATGGGGGTGAATATCGGCTGCTTACCCAAAAATAACTGCGAACGCAAAGAAAGGGTAAGTGGCGATCTTTTATACTTCAAGTGTTAGGTGATGATTGGTTAGGCGATGATTGGTTAGGTCTATACGTAGTAAGTGATGTAAGATTGAGTCTTCCCGGCAGAACTAGCGCTGAAGCTTCATTTCATGTTAATTTCAGCATTTACTAATACAATATTAAAATCAAACGTTGTCACTGTTAACATGAGTTAATGCACCATGAATTAACATGAATTACTCTATTGACATCGTTACATTAACAGGGATTAATAAATACTGAAAAACTCAATTGTTCATTGTTAGCTAATGCATTAACTTCTGTTAACACATAGCACCTTATTGTAAAGTGTTACCATAAACTTATATATATATATACTGTATATAATAATAAAATGATTACAAAAAATGTATGATGTGGGTGAAAAACGTCTGAGGTTGAAACGATAATCGCATCATCTCTTTTATTGAATACCACACATGAGTGAAAATAGCCAAATATTGACCAAACTAGCCGACATATGTCTTCTCAAGGAAAGCGTGTGAAAGTCTGAGCACTGTAAGAAGACAAAGAGAGAAGGCTGCAGAATAAGTGCTGTAGTGAAGCGGGCGGCTGGAGGACAGCGGAGAGGTGACTGGAAGGATGTTATTGACGTGATTTAACGCCAGTTGCTGGAGATTCACGGCGCGGGTGAAGTGTGAAACATTTATGAGCTGAGCGATAATGTACATGTTATTCATACCAGCACCAGTCCTTTCTCTGACCATCACACGGCAGCTTGCTTCTCACACACACACACACACACACACGCACACGCACACACACACACACACACACACACGCACGCACGCACGCACGCACGCGCACACACACACACACGCTGTGCCGCAATCCCACTCTCTACGCAGTCAGAGCTGTGCAGTGGAGCGAGAGACGTTGAGATATACTGGGAATGGAAGAGGGAATATGAGCAAAACACAGTGGTGGAGCAGAGAGAAAGATGGATTACAGGAGAGAGTGGAGGTTTAAGAGGGGGAGTGGTTAGAAAGGAGAGGACAGAGAGGGGGAATAAAGGAGAGATGCTTTATGGACTCATTTGAACATCTTCAATTATGACTAAAGGCAGCGGCTGTCCACCTCCCCCACTTTCTGCTATTGATTGATCTTTTATTGATTGGCCTGTCGTTGTCCGTTAGAAGGGATCTGATCAACACACAATGCATCGTACAGCTGACTGCATGGCAAGTTAAACTGTGACACTTCTGAAGGTTATTGAGAACGCGTCCTCTGATACATGTCACACGGTGATCGATATGTGTCATTAATATTGACGTTAGAGGTTAAACACTAAATTGACCCTTTTCCTATTTGTGTCAGAGCAATGCACTGATATCTAATATTCTCTTGCCATAGATTCTTTGACACAATCTGTGAACATGTTTTCTACTGTATTTGCAGTGTGACATCATTCATTAGTCCGTATCAGACGGCAGGTGTGAAAGCGCTACAGGCGCCTCACCTGTTACCTGTGGCTTTCTCTCACATGCCATTGAGAGCGATGAGCAGAGATTCGGCCATTAACAGTCTCCTAGAGGAACACTTCAGTGCTCAGATGTTGCTCTTTTAAAGCTTGGGAGATGGACTTGTGTTTCATTTAAGGATCAGCTTAGTCTCAGATCTTTCTCCTATAATTACTTTGGAAAAGCAAAACAGAAACAAATAAGACAATTGGTCAAACACATGAAGAGCATTGAGGTGTAAATGAATGTAGATTGTTGAGGTATAAATAATGTCGATTTGAGTAAATGTGATGAGAAATGTTTGAGTTGATATTGAGATCTTCAATAGTATTGACTTTTGATTACAGACGAGACGAATCTGAGCTCAGTTTGAGATCTCTAATGACAGACACATTTCTGACTCTTTCTGAGGAGAAATATCTGAGACACACATGAGACTTAAGCAAGTTTCCATTGGCTCTTCATTGGATCTCATTGACGTCAAGGAGAAATAATAGAGATTTGATAGATTTTTCTTTCTTATCTCATGTTGCTATGCATGGTATAAATTGCATTATAAAACAGTCAGTTCTGGTCCTTGATTCTGATTGGCTGAGTGGAGTTCTAAGCCGTTATAAAATACCCCGATTTATAACGGCTGACCGCCTTACATAGCCTAAATATCCTTTTATTTACTTCATTTGATGAAACCTTGCTACGCATGTGGAATAAGCGTTTTATAAAAGCAATAAGCTGTGTGAAGCAGTGGGTTACAGTGCAGCTAAAGGGGTTTTAATGACTCATGCCACAACGCCCTTACACCGTGTCTACACCGGACGCGACAGGCGCGACGCGACATGACAACCGGCTTGTTCTTGATGGGTTTGTAACGTCACGCTGCATCCGGTGGGGACAAAATTGAAAATTATAATGTGTTCTAATGCGTTTCTAATATCTTTTGGCGTGTCGCATCGCACCGGTTGCGTCCGGTGTAGATACGGTGTTAGCTGTTATAAAATGCACCGTAACCCACTGCTTCACTGGGCTTATTGCTTTAATAGTTCTGGAATTAGTCACTGATGTCATATGTCATTACTCTGTTAAAGACCACACAATGTGCTGTATGTTTGACCAAAAGCATCTTGGCATACGAAGGTCACAGTAATCTTTGAATCTATATTGATGTACAGGCGAGTCTGTGGGTATCGTTGGCATGGAGTCTGCCTCTATCAACAGTTTTCCCATCAGTGCTGAGACACGCCGGCCCTCAGGGTCCTGGAACATCTCCTGATCCTGTACACGGGGTGCCCGAGCTCCAAACTTAGCGGTCATATTTAACAAAATGCTTTGTGCAGCTTAATTTTGCTTAGAGAACGCATGGTGACGTTAGAACTGTGCTGTTCCAAACACAATGAAAGTGTGACAACACACACACACACACACGCACACACACACACACACACACACACACACACACACACACACACACACACACACACGCTTTGGTTGACTATCCCTGTGGGGACAGTCCACAGGCGTAATGTTTTTATACTGTACAAACTGTATATTCTATCCCCTACCCCTAACCCTATCCCTAAACCTAAAGATCATAGAACACTTTTTGCATTTTTAGATTTGTAAAAAATATTGTTCTGTACAATTTATTATCTTTTTTGCCCCTGGGGACCTCAATTTTGGTCCCCACGGTGACACGAGTCCCCATGTGTTGGTGTGTATTCAGGTTTAGGTCCCCACCGGGATATACAAACATGAACACAAACACACACACGCACACACGCACACACACACGCACACACACACACACACACACGCACGCACGCACGCACACACGCACACACGCACACACACACACACACGCACACGCGCACACACACACACACACATTATATACTTGCATACTTCTGTTACAGTATATGAACACGATCATTTATATTCATATACACTTTTAATAGTTACAATTACAATAAAAAAACCTCACATGTAGATCTATTTAAAGTGATCGTTCACCCAAAAGTGAAAATTCTGTCATAATTTACTCACCCTCTTGTCATATCAAACCTTTCTTTTTTTCTTCTACAGAACACAAAAGAAGATATTTTGAAGAATGTCAGTAACTGAACAGCACTGGACCCCATTCACTTCTATTGTACCGACACAAAACCAATGCAAGTGAATGGGGTCCAGTTAACGACTTTCTTCAAAATATCTTCTTTTGTGTTCTGAGGAAGAAAGAAAGTCATACAGGTTTGAAATCACAAGGGGGCGAGTTAATGATCAAATAAAATCCCTTTAAACTGTATTTCAATTCCTCTAGACAGCAATGAAAGTAAATGGAGCTCAATTGAAGACGTTTGTTCAGGTCTCAGATGTTTCTGCTAAGAAACAATATGACTAGAGTTCTCAGACCGAGTGTCACAAAAGTGTTTATAGATTTAAATATCTGACATTGACTACGATTTCAATAGCACAGTTACATTTCAATATGACCTTGTACTTCCTCTATCCAGAAATTCAGCCAATCACAACGCAGATAAAGTCTTTAGTGTTTTTACTGATTGTGGTGTACTGTGTAAAGCTCATTTTTGCAGGAGTCAAACCAATCCAAAGCAACAGACTTCATGATGGTGTTTGGCTTTGCTTCATTGATGGGGTCCTTCATGCATGTGTTTGTAGAGTCTCAGTGTCCACTATGAGCTCAGAGACCCTGGCGCCCTCCTCCATCAATATTTCATTCTCAGTCTTGACTTGGCTGTAGAGAGCAGGCAGATGAGCCAGTGGGTTTGTCTTCTCCCAGAGGCTCGGCATTCTGGCTCCTGGTCGCTTAATTGACAAAGACAAGTATACTGTCACGTTCCATGGCCGATTGGAACAGCCGTCCCTCTCTTTTATCCTCATGCCCTTGACGGGCACTTTAATGATCGGTGGTGGCACCAGCGTTCCTGAGAGAGGCTGGTGTGGAGCTTGGAACGCTTCAGTGGAAGCCCATAAGACAGAATGAAAGACGAGATCTCTTTAACATCGGAGCTGTTTCTCCTAGACGTCAATGAGGTTAAACCAAGAGCGTCTCAGATATTTGTCTGGAGAAATCTCACAAATGTGTCTGTCATTAGAGTTTCAGGAGAGATGTCAACAATGTCTCAGACTGAGCTCAGATTTGTCAAGTTTGCAAGTCAATATTATTGAAGATCTCAATATCAACTCCAACAACATTTCTCATCAATTTGACTCAAATCCAGATTATTTGATTCATTTTACATCTCAAATCATGGATTTGAACAATTACAGTTTCATTTGTTTCTGTTTTGATTTCCCAAAGCAATTATATGAAAAAACATCTGAGACTAAGGTGACACTTAAAGAGCAACATCTGATCTTTCCAATCATTGGGATTGTTTTCTAAACACCAATATGCCTCGTGAGATATCATACCCGTGTGCCAGCTCTGGCACCGCTCCATTCTTAAAACACGAGGAGAGTTATTGAATGTTGTGAATGAGAACAAACTTCTCTTCTCTGAATTTTATCGATTGGTTGTAACCCTACCAGCAGTGTTTGAGTTATTCCCTCTCTCCCTGTCACAACTATTTCTGCTGAAACCCAAAGATGCCCATTGGGCATTATGAGCTTTATTACTCAATATACAACACTACGACACATATTTCGCCCATGCACTCACACAGGGTCAGATTGACTGGTCTGTGCACTATTGGTCATGCGTACTTTACACTAGATGGACTCCTGCGAGTGTGAACCATTGGCGCCAGACCTTTGGAAGATTCAACACGAGGCTTTTCAGTTTTCCCTGACACAGGTGTGTGTGGCAATGAGTCAATCTCTTTAGTTTCATGTCTGCTCCGCTGGGAACCTGAGCTTGAACCTGCTGCGTCATTTCATCTCGGTGATAATTGGAACTTCCTGCGGCGGTGAGATCATATCCTGCTGAGCCACATCAGAGCAGCGCTATCACACCCTGTCATCTGACTCAAACACATACAAACGTATAGATGCTTCATCTTTATAATCTGGGATCGTAGTGTCCAATGTGAAATATTGGGAAGGTCTAAATGGCTGAGCATTAAAAAATATAACACCTGTTAATTATTCTCTGAAGATTTCTTCATTTCTATTCCCAAATGTAAGTTATGTCAGCTACCACTGGCCAAAACTTAAAATATGAAGTTGATTGTACTTAAATATTGAAGGCAGCAAAGAATTTTTACTATGTTTCCTGATGTTTAGATATTATTGGAAAAATATTTAGATACTTGTTGTATTTGTTAACATTAAATGAACAATACTTCTACAGCATGTATATTATTAGCATTTATTATTAAATATTTTAAATCAAAATGCGTTCTATATACATGAGTTTAGCCTACAATATTTTTTTCTACTAACTGAAAATTGCTCACATTCTTCCAAATATCGTTCTTTGTGTTCAGCAAACAAAGACATTTATACAGGTTTGAAACAACTTGAGGGTGAGTAAATGATGACAGAATTTTCATTTGTGAGTAAACTGTTCCTTTAAGTAACATAACCAAAGATCGATAAATGCTGAAAACTGTATTGTTCATTTTTAGTTCATGTTAGCCAATGCATTTGAGTAATGTTAACAAATACAACCTTGTCAAGTGTTATTTAAAAGTAATACTTATGTATTGTAAGATAAATAAATACTGACATTTACTCTTGGAAGTAATTGATGCTCTTAACCGGGCGTCTGTTTGACAGTCACTCACTGAGTCATTTAACTCATGAAGATGTCATTAAAGAGATACTTCACCCAAAAATGTAAATTCTGTCATCATTTCCTCACCTTCGAGTTGTTCCAAATGCGTATAAATGTCTTTGTTCTGATAAACAGAGAGAAAGATATTTGGAAGAATGCTTGTAATCAAACAGATCTTGCCTTCCGTTGACTCCCATAGTGGGGAAAATGACTTTATCATTTATTTTGTTCTGCTCAACACAAAAGAAGATATTTTGAAGAATGTAGGACAGCAAACAGTTCTGGAGCACTTTTGACTACCGTTGTATTTTTCCTACTATGGGAGTCGATGGGTGTCGAGATCTATTTGGTTGCAATCATTCTTCCAAATATCATTCTCTGTGTTCATCAGAACAAAGACATTTATACACATTTGGAACAACTAGAGAGTGAGTAATTCATGACAGAATGTTCTTTTTTGGGTGAAGTATCCCTTTAATATTTCCTTTTCCTTCTGGTCATTTTATGTTTAGAATATATATTTTTTATATTTTTGCGGACTCCCAAAAGTATATGTGTCCTGGGACAAGACAAGAGTAACAACACACATACTATAGCAATGCAAAAGGCGAAACAGGTGGACATTCAGTATGGATAAGTGATCTCAGAGTGTCAAAACCAACAACCACACACGCACACTTTCACATTATTTTCTGGAAGAGGACATAGCAGACTTTGTAGAAACACAAAAGACTATACAAACCTTTTCACTTTTAAAGCAAAATAATTTTTTAGGTTTAGTTAACTCAAGTATTTGATTCTATAGCTAAATAAATCCCCCACACACCAGTCATGCATTCAAATGTACCTGTTTCATGATCATTCTGAGGGGTGTGTGAGATCACTTTGGGCGCCCCCACATCCACCACCCCAATATAGAAAACACACAACAAATAAAAAATCAGTAGACAAGTTGTGTAGTAGACCTTTAGAGTCATTCTAGTTATATTTGAAATCAGGTGAAGGTGTCGATCAGATTTGCATCTATAACAGAAGCATAAAGGTTTCCTTTTACAGAAACACCTTTACAGAAACATTTCTTCACAGTGTAACAGATTTACAGTTCTGAAAAGATCAATAACACATCGGAATACTAATTAAACAAGTAAAAAGTGGGGTCACACTTCAGAATAGGGGGAAATTCTCGCTATTAACAAACCATTAACTACAACTTTTTCCTCAATAAACTCTTCATTTGTTGCTTATTAATAGTTAGTAAGGTAGTTGTTAGGTTAAGGTTCGGGTTAGGGATGTAGAGTATACTCATGCAGAATATGTGCTAATAAACAGCCAATATGCCAATAATAGGCATGCTAATAATAACTAGTTAACAGTGAGAATTGCCCCCTATACCGAAGTGATACCAAAAGTGGTAAAAGTACATCAAGTTTATGCTCAGACATACACAAGAAATTAGTGCTGCAACTAAACATTATTTTGATAATTGGATAATCGGACGATTGTTTTTTTTCCGATTAATTTAATTTGAACTTTTGCCTATAATAACTAAATAAAACACCAAATAAGGGTATTTATTGTATTCTTTTTAACAAAAAAACTTGTCCAGTTTTAAACAATAAAACTTCTTTAAACATCTCAAATGTAGTTGTAGCCCGTTAGAGATGTGCTGGTGAGGAGTGAATAATACACTTATTTGATCTTCTATGTTAGACATTTAGATGATTCTCTTTCCTTCAACTAAAAGTATTATTAACATTATTCATTATTATCAAAACGAATAAGATGTCAGTAAACATTCAGAATCAAAACTGATGACACACCAATCAGAATCTCAGGATCATATCAACCGGAGCTCATCCCAGAATCATCTACAGGGCTTTATACAGTAAACACACAGTATCATTAGTACACACTTACATGTCACTGTTCTGTGTCCAGTTAGCTGTAGCACGTGTACACCCTTGAATTTGACAAGATTGGGTTTGTAGCCTTTTTGACCTGTTCCGTATTTGTGCAGAACTCCGAGACGACTAATTCAAGACAATCTGCTATAGTTTACTTTTACCAAATTGTGCCAAAGGTGCAGAGGATGCCATATTTTTTATTGCCTCCTATTGACAAATGGCTTCACTGTATTGTTTCCTTTATCTTCTCTGTAAGTCTCTTTGTATAAGAGATCTGCTAAACGCCTGAATGTAAATGTTCTTTGTGCAGTTGTGTTCTGTATTGTGTTGCATGACCAGTTCATATTGTTCTTTGATTTTTGAACTTTTCTTGTCTTGTAAGATCATCTACTACTTCATCTAAGATAACTTTACAGTAGTGTAATATTTTATTTGTATTTTCTCCTAAAGCTCATTGTTGCATTTAGCTCTGTTTGTCCCTGTCATCCTGTCAGTCATTGCGCTGTTTCACTGTCCTCACGCAATCTCCCGGTGCTCTGTGCTCCGTCAGCTCGTGTGTAATTTGCAGGCGTTATATGAAGAACACGGGCGTGACGTTCAAACTGCACAGCTTCATACAGCTTCAAGAGCCCAACAACTAGCTTATTTGCGTGATAGCGGGAGACTTTACAGCTTTAACAATCTTCTCAGACTCTCCCGAATGTAATTCTAAAGCTCATTGACAAACATAGATTTATTTTACAAGCGACAGAGATATGTGGAGGTCAACTGATATCAACGTTAATATATCATATTCTATGATATGAACTTCCTCTCAGGCAACGTTAAATAACTTAAAGATTTACAGAGATGAAATGATACCAACCGATATTATTCACTCGGACATTGTCTTGATTTTACTTGTCGATATACTTGTTTTTCATTTTCTTGTTCTGTTCTGCGCCTCGATCCGTTTGGTCATGTGACTGTCACAGAGTGAGTGGTTGACATAAAAACTTGATTTAAATCAAATATTCTTGTTGAACTCGTTTAAAATGCTAGACAAAAGTTCAACTAAAACGTTTTATATAATTACTGTTTTTCGTTATATTTTTTATTATTTAATGTTTTATTTAAAAAATCTTTAAATAATATATTGGCACCCTCTTGTGTGGCGCCCCTGTGCCCCGCCTATATACTGCATACTCCATTTTTGCGCCACTGCCTGTGTGTATGTTTCTATTGGCACTGCGGATCACATGCAGACAAGACTTTTTAGGAAAGGACAGAATTGTGTGTGTGCGTGCTGCCATCTGCTCGTTCAGGATAGATGCGATAGATCCCAGGGTAGCCAATGTTGAATTCATCACTTTGACTCTTCTCAGTACACTCACACACACGCGTGTACATACAGGTATATGTAAAGGGTACTCTCAATGTATTTCTCCTGTTGTTCTACACGTTTGCATGCGTGTGCGCGTTGTGACTTTGTCGTTTCTCTTACAAAGCAATTTTGGTCCCAAAAGCTCTCTGCTAGATTAAGGACAAAGATAGAGAGAGGGATGGAGAGAAAGTAAAGAGGTGAGTGAATGAGATGAGAGAGTTAGAGGCAGGCAGAGAAGGGGGTGGGCACTATGTCGCAAGGACAAACGTGCATGGCAACACTGCAGTGTTCTAAAGAGAATACAAAACAGAGGATGCTTAGACACCAGCGCAGTCCACACTCTACACGCAACACATCCAACATGTTTTCATGTATTTGAACATTGTTTCATGTTTGCTTTGTGTTAGAAACTCAGATACACATAGATGTTTCAGTTTAGACTCATCGGTAATCTGGGATTATGAGTGTCATTCACACATCCTTCTAATGTACCTGTGACCCATGTGAACTGATATTGTACAACACACACACACACACACACGCGCACACGCAAACACACGCACACACACACACACACACACACACACACACACACACACACACACACACGCGCACACGCACACGCACGCACGCACACACACACACACACACACACACAATGTCCCCCTGTGACCTTCAGTGTCCCGCAGTGTCCTGTGTTACATCAACTGACCGATCACTCTTTCTCATCTCTCTCTACACTCTCCCTCACTTGCTCTCTCTCCCTCTAACCAACTTTCTCACTCGCTTCCTCTCTTACTCCCTCACTCCCCCTTTACTCTCTCACCCACTCTCCCTCCCCTCTCTCTCTCTCTTAGGTATATCTTTCATGATGTCACACACTTTTATGTTCCGGAGCTGTGTGTGGCCCAGTGTGTAATTTTTTGAAGGATCTATTGAGAGAAGTGCAATATAATATACACATAACTATGTGTTCAGAGGTGTATAAAGACCTTACATAATGAAGCGCTATGATTTTATTATCTTAGAATGAGCTATTTCTATCTACATGCACCGCGGGTCCCCTTACATGGAAGTCGCCATGTTGTTTCTACAGTAGCCCTAAAGGGACAAACTGCTCTACAGAACACGTTTCATAAATACGTTATCTCCTTCAGCAAAGAAGCGAAAATGCTTCATTTCTCCTTTAACCTTTTTTAACCTTTTTAAGTTCACCTTAAATTTATTGTGGAACCATGCCTTCGTTATTGGCTTTTACTACTTTAATTTGCAGATTTGTATTGTTTTACACTTTTCCTATACCCAATTTTTGAAATACAAACATTTGCATTATTAACCAATATTGTGTTAAATCGTGTCATTTTTAAAGTAATATATTTTAGTTGATATTGTCTCTAGTTCATTTATTACACTGCTCATTTGAATGCTTGATTCTGATTGGCCAGTCGCGACATTCCAAGTGTTGTTATTTTCAAATAACAACCGCTCAAAAATAAATAACACCCTGTAACCTGGATGCTGCAAATCATTTTGAGAGGGGCAGTTTAATATTACACAAAAATGAAATATAAATATGTCTTTTAATAACATATATGACATTATGTTTACAAATAATTCAACCAAATTGCCTGTTCGTGACATTTGAACGTCGTCTCTTTAAAACCCGAAACTAAATGGCTTTTCCTCGCGGAAGGTCTGCATTCGGTAAAAATGAGCTATTAAAATATTTCAAATTCCCATTTTATGTCCAGTTTTTTTCTCATGTGGCAAGTAACCGTGTAATAAGCCGCTGATCACGGGGCCTGATCACACTGTCGGAGCTTATTTCTGCGATAACAACCGGCTGCCTGTACATTATCCCTTACTTAACACACTGTTGGTAATGGAGATTGTATTGGGATATGGTGTGCAGCAGATCCTCTGTTGTAGTGTAGTAAGTTCTTCAGGGATTCTGTGTTGGAGGATAATGATTTTAGTGAGAGGTGAAAGTTTTATGATGCAACAAAGCTTTTAACTTATACAAAAGAGCACTATACAGTAGGTCTCAACTGACAAAAGCTCATTTTATGATTCAAAGTAGAACAAACCTAAGAAATAAAAAGCACAAAAGTCTCATCTGTGTCTCAGACCCAAGTATCTCACAAATGTCTCTCAACAATCTACATTCATTTGACACCTTCTTGCTCTTTGTGTGTTTGGACATTTGTTACTAGTTTTATTTCTTCTAAGACACAACATCTGAGCAGTAAATGTAATGAGTAAATTATGACAGATTCCATACACGTTTGCTACCCCACGCTGGATTAACAAATCTGTCCAGAAGAAAGAGCGAGAGGTTGGAGAATGAGACATACAGTAACAGCACAGATCAGTGAGACGAGCGGAGGCTGTGTGTGTTTTGGGTGTCCAGTGAACGCTGTGAGCGATCAGGACTGGGGTGGCGGGCTGGCGTACCCTCTGCTCTTTTCTGGTTGGTGCGTGAGAACGTGCACACGAGTGTCACACGCTGTTTACTGCAACACAGCTTCACCACTGTCTCCATGACAACCACTGCGCTAGCTTCCCTTCCTGCACCAAAGACCAGAGAAACCAAATAGTGTAAAGCAGACATGAGACCGAATCCTTTTCAGTAAGATATTGACCGCCTGGTTCTCTAGTCTAATAAACCAACCAGAGAGAGAGAGAGAGAGAGAGAGAGAGAGAGAGAGTGAGAGAGAGAGTGAGTGAGAGAGAGAGAGAGTGAGAGAGAATGAGTAGAGAGAGAGAGGGAGAGAGAGAGAGGAGAGAGAGTAGAGGTGAGAGTAGTGAGTGAGTGAGAGAGAGAGAGAGAAGAGAGAGAGAGTGAGAGAGAGAGAGAGAGAGAGAGAGAGAGTGAGGAGTGAGAGTAGAGTAGAGAGAGAGAGAGAGAGAGAGAGAGGAGAGAGAGAGAGAGAGAGTGAGTGAGTGATAGGTCGAGTGAGTCGATGTGAGATGAGTCCAGCTGAGCTCGAGCTGAAACGTTTTGGGTGGGTGGGAGAGCAGGTTTTCTTTGGTAAACCCAGAGTTTATTTCGATCTCCTCCCCCTTTTAAAGCGCAAGTGGTGTATCTCATTCATTCATTCATTAATACAGTCATTCATGGCACACATTTTGATCACACAGAGACCATCTCAGTGACTTATATGTCATATGTGCTTTTATAGAGGATTCAGTGTGAAGAGGCTGCATTAATTCATCGGGATGTACTTTGATTTCAGGAGAGCA